>NW_017306476.1:867796-870736 GCF_000935625.1 Nanorana parkeri | reverse complement strand
CATGCTAGTTTTATGGAATACAGTATGTATGTATATGTTATGCTATGTGAGTGTTTAAAAATTGAAAGAAAAAGTTATTTTTGTTTACCCCACCTTTAAGATGGAATGGATAATGATCTTGTGGAACTGGAGTAATATGCTGTGTTTGTTTTTTGTTTTGCAAAAAAAACTACAATATCTATTAAAACTCTTTAAAAGAAATCACACAGTTGGCCTCCTTCCACTTTTATCAGAATAAAAAGATGGTAAATTACATTGTTGTTTTGCTTTTGACATTGGATGTCCTGGGGGCTTTCATCCTTATCTTAGGTCATTAATTAGTGAATCACTGACCCAGAACACCTATGTGTTTCTTAGTTGCCTTGACACCTGATATGCATTGACCAAGTAGTAGTAAAAGAAGGCTAAGAACAACAGCCCCAAGGCATGCACCTTGAAAATGAAGTCAGCAATTACTTCTATATTTTTGTTGCGAAATGGAACATGCCATTAAACAAAACACCTGTCTGCTTGGAGCTGCATTGTCTGACATACAAGTGGCATACCAGTTCATTGGCAGTTAACTCACTTGGCAGTGATGCACAACAGATGACTAACTGCCCTGGAATTATCATGCAGCAACATCAGGCAATAACATTTTCCATCAGATAGGTATCTAGCTTGACAGATGTGGAAAACTATTCATGTTCAGCCTATGGAGATGGGAGCGTGAAGATTCAACTTATCAGGAGAATCTATAGAGATAGTGTAAAGATAATGAAGTCTGAGGAACCCCAAACTGCCATCATCTACATACTTGTTCAGACTCAAAAAGTATGGAATTCAATGAATTAGCATGGCAACCAGGCAACCTGTATTTTCAGAAGAAGAGGTCAATAATGGCAGCTTACCTATTCTGTCAGGGCACATTTCCTTGAAATGTTAATCAGCATCTCCTCTTTAAAGGAGAACTGTGCTGCTCAGTAACCTCATGTTGTACTAACAACACAGCAGGATCTACTGATACACATATCAAAGTGTATAGGAAATTCACTTCATGAAATGTTATTGATTTGTCATTGGGATATTGTAGGTCTGTAGTTAGCTCTTTAATGCCAAGGTACCTAGACATGTTCTATAATAAACTGAAAGGTACATCTGTGGTTACCATCAGCCAGCAGTCTTGTCTTGTATATTGAAGAATATGTTGTATACATTTCTGTTCAAATCTCCTAAGGCTTTTTAGCTGCACAGCTTTGGCAGTCAACAGTGAAAGTTACTGACCTCATTTCCTCCCTGATCACCCTGCTCTCTTGTTTTAATATGATATCATGCAGAGAAGCATATAGGTATTTCTATAATGTTATGTAATTGTTCTATTGCTTTATATTATTATGCAGTGGCAATGATTTGTGGGTGTGAGGTACCTATAAAAAAAAAAAGCCTATAGAAATGTAGCCACAATCCATTTTCATTCATTTCTTATTACCTTCCAGTAAAGCTTATGCTCAATTCCACAAATAGCCATACCATGTACATACAGTCATATAATTGGATGTAGAGTACAAAATGAATTGTTACATTGTTGTGGTTAAGTGCTAATTTGTGCTCTTAAAGTCTAAGATCATCAGCTACTAAACACACGACGGTACACTTATCTTTACTAGAATATTACTAACATAATAATAATGTGAACTGGAGCCCTCACTTTAAAGACACTTTATTCAAAAGCCATGAGAAATGTGCTATTCCAAATGCCTTGGTGTTATTTTATTTAGGTATTCTGTTTTACCATGTCATTGTGCTTGGGAGGAATGGACTTTCCGTATTTAATAATGTTTTTGAGACTGATAATGATTAAAATTCTTGCAACATGCACTGTATTATTGTTTCTATTTATGGGTGCTGTTTCTGGACAAAGAGAATGTAAAAAAGAAAGCCCCTTTTCTTCCATAAGTAAAATATGCAGTGACGCTTTTTCATTAACCACTTGAAGTCTGTGGCGTTAAACCCCCTTCCTGGCCAGGCCATTTTTCAGTATTCAGCGCTGCGGTACTTTGACTGACATTTATTCCGTCATGCAACGCTGTACTGAAATTAATTTTACACCATTTTTTGGGGACAGATAGAGATTTCTTTTGGTGGTATTTAATCACCACTGCGGTTTTTATTTTTTACTATAGTAAGGAAAAATTACCGAATGTAAAAAAAGAAAACAGTTTCCCCTATATTAAATTATAAAACATGTATTATTACACAATTTTTTGGTCAAATATTAAAGGCGGGATCATGTCGGGTAAAAAGACACCAAACATGTCAAGCCTTAAAATTGCGCGTGCAAAACCTAAAAAAACGACAATACCCAAAATTGGCATTAGTCGACGCTTTGAAAGCTTTTACCGCTCATCAGTTTAGTGTTATCAGTGATTGATGGCCCTATAATTATTGCTCTCACTCTGGTGTTCGCTGCGATATGTAACGTGTAGCGCAATTGCTGTTTTCGCGCGCTGGCACATCTGACGCGTATTTACATTTTGTGCGTAAACGTGGGGGACTTAAACATTTTGTGGTTGTTTTTTTACTTTTTTTATATGTGACTTATTATTTTTTGTACTTGTTTTATTTATTTTTTTACACTTAATGTTATTGCTATCACATAGGGGGATAACAATCCCCCTTTATAATAGCAAAGGCACACTGACAGGTCCTCTTTATGGAGACATTGGGGGTCTCCAAGACCCCTAATGTCACCTGGGGATCCCCAAAGAAGCTGATGAAGCAGAGATTTGCTTCATCAGCTTCGTCTCTCTGGCCATAGCACCCAGAGGACTGACAGGTGAATGCGGAAGTGATGTATTACACATCACTTCCGCATTCACAGTACGGAGGGAGATCAGCAAGGATGAAGATGCTGATCTCCCTCCCATCTTCCTCCTGACACCCTCCCAAGCCGGTCCAGGG
>NW_017306476.1:865580-867751 GCF_000935625.1 Nanorana parkeri | reverse complement strand
GGGGGGGGGGGGGGGGGGGGGGGGGGGGGGGGGGTGGCGGCTGTACTCGAGGAGGGGGAGTGGGGTGTGCAGCCAGCACATACAAGCGTTCGGCTGGCTATAGAGCCGCCGATCATTTGTATGTTAATTTTACAAGCTTGGTGATGATGTCACTTGGAGCAATAAAAGCCTTTTCTTGCTACAAGAATAAAAAGTAAACATGAATGCAGGTACATCATTTATATGGAGATATATGGGGTTAAATTTGGGTAATGCCTCGACACACCCATTAAGCCATGGACATAGACACTGGTGCAATGACTTATTTTCCTCTTTGTAAAAAGCCTGGTGCTAACCAGTGTTGGACCTCCATGAGATGCTGTCATCAGGCATGAGCAGAAACTAATGAATGGGGGCTTTTTAAATACATCACAGAGAAAAGTGACGCTGACACTTGGCCAAGAGTCATTCGTTTGAATACAACTTTTGTACCCAGAACAGCAGGGGCGCTCGTTGAGCGCACATTTTAACACACGTACATATTAAGCAGAATATCAGGCTAATTCACTGCATTTCATTATGTTAGCAGAGTGTGCACTAGCCTAGCAGCCAGTCATAAATTAGCCATTGATAGGTAAGTAAACATCATCTGAAATCGTAATAGTCTGTTCACATTCATTCTGGCCTTCTAGAGGTGTTAATGCTGATCAAACAGATCATCAGATAAATGCCTGAAACATTCAGCAATCACACACTAGGCTACATGTAAACAGGCTTGGATGGAGAGTCAAGTTTTCAGTAAATTGCCGTGCTTGTTTTGCAGGAAAAGCTAAAAGGATATGTATGCAGTGTGGAGTGTTCTAGGGACAGGACAGTTTTTTGTTTTTTTTTTAAACAGTCTGTCTCTGGAAATGGAAGCAGACAGCTCACACTGTGAGCCATTAGAATATTTTTACCCTTCTGGTAATAGCATTTGCAGAACGATAAAAAAAAAAAAATTTACACTTCTTTTTTCTCCTTGTCAATGATCTTGTCAGTATGGAAATATCAACACCACAATGTGTTTATTAAAAAAATGTTGTTGCCATGGTAATAGAACAGCTTTATTATAACATATATTATACAAAAATAATTGGAAATGTACCTTATTTTATAATTGATCATCCTCCTTTTTCAGAGAAAACTGTATTACCTTAACTGAGTGGCCATCTTGATGTAGATAGAAATCTGAATTGGTAACCTCATAAGGGCATAGTGAATTAATTAAATGAGCTTTATTCAAAAAAAAAATGTCCATAAAGAGCTGCAGCTAGCCACTGATGAATTAATGAAACAAATTGCAGCTTGGTCTATTTGCATAATGATTATGTAAGGGGTTCTTCATGAAAATTGCACTTCCATGAATTCTGAAACAAAAGAAATGTCATCAACCTCAATAATATATAGCAATTGCTATGAGTAATGTGTTAATTGGATAGGTGATTGTCAGTGGTGGAAGTAAGAAAATGGCCCAGACATGAGTTTCTGGAATTATTTCTATGAACATGATTTATTTTAAGTGTGTTATCTTGCTTTGTTGATGTAGTTTGTGTTAAACTGTTATGAATTTTAAAGTGACATTAAAGTCTAAACCCCCCCATGCGGTTTTGAGGACTTACCTTAAATTATGCCTCTTGATCCGATCATCATATTCTCTCTAGTAGTTTTTAGGAGTCCTTCCAGCACTGGTGTCGGTCTCTGATCCAGCGCTGACTGCTGCGTCTTCTGTGTTCCACGGTGTCTGTGCGGGTGCAGCACGCTGCCGTTCTGACCTGCATTGACTCGCACTGTGTCTCTCCTCTTCTCCCCGCCGAAGATCTCTACTGTACATGTGCTTGCCCCATGAACCTTTGCAGCTGTTCGAGAATCTTCAGATTTTCAGACGGGAGCGTGTGTCGGAGACACAGGTAAGTTTGAACCTTTTTGGTAACTTTTTAAAATGTTTTTGCATATATCTACTGCTGGCTAGCAGTAGATACATGCAAAACCCCCCCCAAAAACCTGAGGGTTTAATTCTACTTAACTGCGTCTTGTGCATCACTACAGTTGGAAACACTTTTTAATACAGTAACCCCATAGTGTACCAGAATCATACATATGTTGCTGAATGTAGACATATCACACAAACAGTATCTGAACAAGCAACAATTTTT
>NW_017306476.1:821884-864428 GCF_000935625.1 Nanorana parkeri | reverse complement strand
GAGTGGCAAGACTGGTACAAGACAACAGAAGGGCAACAGTGCAGTGTCAGATTCCTTGCATCACCTTTCAACATCTCGTGGAGTCACAAGGCGGCCCAACAAAGTCATCTTGTGGAGTTATCTTGTGGCCCAATGAAGTACTGATGGGGTGGTCATAATAATCTGGCCACTCAATGTGTGTGTGTGTGTATATATGTATATATATATATATATATCCATATACATTTATTAAAAAAACATGATGTGTATTTTGAAAAGTCATCAGTGTAAATATTTGAATTTATTTCAGCCTCTTGTAACGCCCTGTACAGCAACTCATAGGCTGGAGGCAGGGACATGACCTAGCTGTGCTGTACAATTTCATGGAGAAAAGTGAGGTCACCAGGCTGTTTAGTGTTACGTGGCAGACTTGTGTAAATCTTAGGGCTGTGTGAACAGATATGCACATTTCTGTGCTGAAGAATGTAACAAACAGCCTGTACACATCAGGAAGTCTCGATCTCTACAGACCTGATACTCAGCCAATACTGAGGCATCCATTAATTATTGGTAACCACTGATTCTCAACGATTATCGGCATTCCTGAGTCCCGAATAGTTGCTCACGTACAATGTACGTGAACACAATGGAGACGTACAGTGTACATCTCCAGTCATGAAGGGGTTAAAGTATATCTAAAACCCAAACTTTTTTCAATGTGAATAGAGTGGGGAATGGTTAGAATCCTGGTCATTTTTTTTTCCATCTGTGTCCCATTGGGAAGATTCCCTTCAGTTCTTCAGTTCATCTCCTGTACACACAACAGAAAATGAGAGGACAACTCTCCAAAGTTAGTGTCATTGGAACAAGTATCCCCATTGGAATATTTTTCCCCTATTTCTTTTCTGGTGGCAACTAAAATTTTGGATTTTTCCTCCATTTCTGTCCCATTGACAGTGGTCATCAGGACAAATAGAAATAATGAATCTCCCCAGCAAGGACATGGGTTCTAACACTTCACCACTCTACCAAAACCAAAAAAAGTTTTGAATTTACATACACTTTTAGGTATATTTATTAAGCAGGGCATGTGGCATTCACCAAACATTCACTGCAGGTGTATTTTCCTGGTGCTTATATGATTGATTCACCTGTACTGAAAGTTTGGTTAATGTCACATTCACTGCTTTTTTTAGGAGCTGAGTGGGATGCTGGCCAGAGCATCCCAGGTTGCTAAGAGCTGGGTGGGAAGATGTGTTTGGCCCTCAGACATCTCCCCATCTGACTCTTTGCAACCTGAGACGGTCTAGCTGGAAAGGGAGTCCAAAGAGATGACGCCTGAGACAATAGCCTCAAGCTGCCTCATTATGTGGACGGATCTGACTTCTGGTAAAGCTGATATTACATGCCAATGAAGCCAACATATGGGTACGTTGAGTAGAAAATGCACAGATGTGGAAAAAAACAAGCACTAGTTTGATTTGTAGGTCCAAAAGAGTCAATGAGTTTCTGGACTTAAAAAGATTTCGGGTTGGAATCCGATAAAGCGACTTGACCATAACCAACGAGTGTAGAGCTAGCCTTTGTTGCGGCAGCTGGTGTAACCACGTGACTGACTGAATTTAGGAAACAGATCCCTGATGTAGGGGAAAGCGTTGTTACACCGGAAAAGCATTGATTATTATTTTTTCATTATTTAATAATAAACTGACTTCTATATTTGGACCTTTAGATAGGTGTGGTGCTTCATCTTCCACACTTTTACATATTTACAGTGGGAAACTGTTTCGATGGAGCCCGTAAGAATGACCATTTTACAGAGGAGTTTAATTTTTTGCAAGTTAAAAATGTGATGTTTCTTTTAAAAACGGCCATCCATTAAAGTAGAAAAAGCAGACAGGAGTTTGATAGCTCTGCTTTCATTACATGCATCAGTTAAATTTATTTTTCACTAGAAATTTCTATTAAGTTCACTTCAAAATTGCAGTAGCAACTTTGCCCTGTTTATTCAATTGGTGAATGTATACATAACCCTTACTTTTTCTGAATATGAAATATACTAGAGCAGAAGGTTATTGGCATCATTTGAAGTGACCAGGTAATGGAAATAAATGGACTAAAAAGCTCTTGTATTTAACACTTCAGTGAAGAGGGCAAAGACAAGATCAGCATGAGCATTTGCTATTAAAGAGGTGAGTTAGTGATGCAGATAATTGTGGCCTTATTACACTATTAAGAAAAACATTAGACATTTAATTGAAAATCAGTTATCTGTCGTTATAACTATCACACTATATGTATTTTAATGACATCTTGAGAATACTTCTGCAAAAAAAGTAAAAAAACTAATCTTAACTAGACTTTACTCAGCAAATTCAATAAATAATATTCATACGTATAAAGTTTCATGAAAAATGGTACTTCTCATCAATCAAATTTAATATACTAATTCATTTTATGTCAGATTGCAGATTCACATGCTCTTTGTATGTCCTTTTTGTGCCTTTTAATTATATGCAAATGACTCTCAGCTTTTCTAATGCAAATTTAAACTTCTAATTATACAGAAGTAAAAAAACAGAGGTCAGAAAAACTGTTCAAACTGCAGCCTGTGTTTAATTTACAGTACACTATAATATGTATATATTTTTTATAAGGATGCCATTTTCATTTATTACTAGGATAAAGGGACATAAACATCAAAATGTGCATTGTGATAAAAGGAAACAGTATTTTCTGGTTTATTTATATTGCTGTAAGGAAATGAGAACTACTGTCTGGATAAACAAAACAGCAAAACTAAAAAAGAGAGCAAAGAAAAAGTACAAAGTGAAGTAACATCCATTTGTCATTAACAATTTTCTGAACTGAAAGATAACGTTTTAATAGGCGTCTATTGATTAATGCAATTGGCTTAAATCAATAATGCTAATAGTGAAGGATATTTAGACATGGGGCTTTTGGCCCCCAAAAAATATATGTAATTTAAGTTTAAGCATTTCTGTTTCCACATTTATTTCATTCCTATAATGTTATCATCGGCAGACCTACCGCCAGTGCAGCTGGTGCGGCCTAAGGCTGGGGGGGCCCAGTGAGATCCAGTCCTGACCCCCTCCATTGTAGGAGGCATGGTCTGGCTCTTTAAACTGAATTGGCTGTCCTAAGTCCCCAAGCTTGTTGGGGACCATGTGGCAGCCTTCTGGGGAACCATGCAGTACCTGTTTACAGTGCTGGCCCACACATCTCCCCTGCTGAGACCCTCCACATCTCCATGGCTGAGACCCTCCGCATCCGCCCCTTCTGAGACCCTCCGCATCTGCCCCTGCTGAGACCCTCCGCATCTGACCCTGCTGAGACCCTCCGCATCTGACCCTGCTGAGACCCTCCGCATCTGCCCCTGCTGAGGCCCTCCGCATCTGCCCCTGCTGAGGCCCTCCGCATCTGCCCCCGCTGAGACTTTCCGCATCTGCCCCTTCTGAGACCCGCTGCATCTCCGCATTTTTTTGCATCAGGGCCCTTTGTTCCTTAGGTCCCCCACTGATTATCATCACCCTACCAGTTAACCTGTCCGTCACCCTAATCTTAATACTCAAACCTGTTCCATAAATTGAATGCAGGTTGACCATGCACCTCTTGATCTCCTGGTTTCTCCACTCTTGGCCACCCACTCTGAGGCATGGGTTGTTGTAGGGACTAGAAAGACAAGCTCTAGATGGACTGTAGTGTGTATGAAATATAAAGATGGTTATAAGATTAGAGAATGAGCGGACCTGCAAAAATTATCCCTTTTTTTTAGAAAACCTTTTTAAGAGACACTTACAAGCATTTGCTGATTGCCTGAACTTGTGGGTTTATCAGTGCATACCTCCAAAACCAGAGGTCATCATAACAGGCAACAGAAGGTCAATGGAATATGTCACCTGAACACTGGAGATCCTGAAATCAATTACTTTTAATTGCTTCATGTAATCACACATTATGGCGTGCAATGTTTCAGTGTACAGGACACCTTCATCAAAACTTGTGTGATAAAAAGAGCCAAGGCCATGGGCATTAATTTAGAGATCCCCCCCCCACATATGCAACTATACCAACCTCCACCCAATTAGTGTCGCTTCCCACAAAATGTTAGATTATGGCTGAATTTGCACTCATTCTGCCATAAGAGCAATTGTGAGGTCAGGTGCTAATGTTGGGTGAGAAGACCTGCCTTACAATCCCCAATATAATTTATCATAAAGTGTTGAGAACAGGGTTCTGTGCATGTCACTTCAACTTCCACTTGACTTTATGGACCTGGCTTTGTGCAAAAAGGCATAATCATGCTGGAACAGGGAAGGGTCTTTCCTAAAATGTTGTAAGGGTGGAAGAGCACAATTGTCTAAAATGTATGTTGTAACATTAACACTATCTTTCAATGGAAACACCTGAACTTAATAATTTGGAGGGGCATCCACTTTTGTTCATAAGTTGTAAGTACAATGGTCAGGTGTCCACAAACGTTTGGTCATATAGGGCTCTATTCACAAAGCTGCCGAAGGATCTGGCCGTAGCTTCGGCCGATCCTTCGGCTAGCTTCGGCCCCAGGACCCCTTTGGTTCAGTAGAACCGAAGGGGTCATCAGCAGAGGGCGGGTACAATGCTAGTTTACTATTGGCTATTGCAAATTGAAATAGCCAATAGTAATGTACCAATGCTTTTCAATGGGAATTTTTTTTTCTTTTTTTCTATTCTGACATCGCTCCGTGTCAGAATAGAGAAAAAAAAGACACAGCAATGTTTCTCTCCTGGGCAGCCGGGAGCGGGAGAGTTTTTTTTTTTCTTCTTTTTTTTTACAGCAGCAGCAGAGCCGCCAGACAATAGGAAACTATTGGGCGGAGCTAGCTGTCACTGCTAGCTCTGCACAATCGTTTTCTATTTACTTTTTTAAACTTTTTTCACTCTTTTTCTGTTGTGCTCGGTACCTCTGAGGGACCGAGCAGAACAGCCGAGCCGAATGCCGCTCAGAGGCATTCGGCTATTCACTCACTGTTGTTCGGCATCTTTAAGAATAGCCCGAACAGCAGTGAGTAGCTCAGCCGATCCAGATGTTGGATCGGCTGAGTCGAACTCCTTCTGCACTTCAAAGCCACACGAAGCAAGCCGATGTACGGCTGATTTCAGCCAAAGTATGGCTGGAATCAGCCGTACCAGCCTGAAGTGAATAGCCGAACAGTGTTCAGCTCACTTCACTTCAGGTCGGTCATTCACTCGGCTGCCTACGGCAGCTTAGTGAATAGACCCCATAGTGCACCTTTGTCTGGAACACTTTTGTTCGATTTTTTTTTTTGCATGTTTGTTTTAAATGTTTGTATTGTTTTGTGAAAAGCCCTTTCCATGTACACTGTAGTGTACATGGAACAATCTAGTTATACATTGACTCTAGCAATTGCCTTTTTTTCGCTTTGCTGAATTAGGTGTGAGGACACACTGGAGATCTTTAGCTACCTTTGTGCTCAGCTTGGCTTCTGGTATGTCTCTGCACCTTTAAGAAATAAGATACCTCCAGGCATGGTGGCCCTCCACATATATATATATCTATACAGATATATATATACCTATGTATATATCTATATAGATATATATAGTGTGTGTGTTTCAAGATGGAGTCTCTCATAGATTAGGGTTAGGCACCACGATACACATAGGGTCCACATATATTTGCACATGGGGGCGTCGAAAACTTGCGCTTTTAATGCAAATGGTTGGATAGTGTTTTTTCGCCCTTTTTTAACTAATTAGCTGGTAAGTATGCTTGGAAATATTTGTATTTTGTTTTACATTTATCTTTACTTTAGAGTCTGCATGATCAAAGTGAGGTGAATGAAAAAGTAAAAATGACTAGTGATTAACCTTCTGAAGTAGCTGGTGATTGTTTTTTTAGTAATGCTTTTGTGTCTGGCTTCCAAAGAATTGTGAATCTCAATGTATTTGTTCCATCGTACTGTAAAAATCTGTTAATTGGATATGCCTTTGCTCCTAGTTATCCTAGTCATCTATACAAAGATACCCTGAGCATTTGAAAAAACGATCCCATTTATAAATGTTTCTTATGTTGTTTCAATCAGCATAACAAGGTGATAATTTCCCCTTAATGAAATCATTCAGCAGTTGGACAATTGCCTAGTGTTCGCCACTTTCCCAAGCTAATAAGACGGAAACCTCCCATGATTCACCTTGGCTGCTTTATTGATTATATGCATAATATATCAATGTGGATAGTAGATGGCACAGAGCTCAACATACGTAAATCAACCCAATAATTCAGGCCAGTGCATTTGTGTTCCATATCTGCCTCATCAGGGTATAATCACAAACAACAGCAATGTTGGTAAGTGGGATAACATGGAACTACAGCCAACTTTCTTTCAGTTTAAAAAATTATTGAGGGAGGATCAGCACCTCTCAAGTTTTAAATGCTGTCTTGTCTTGTTCCCATTAAGTGACCACACAGGGAATTGGGAGTCCCCACTGAATTCATTTGTTGTTACCATGACTGGAAGTGAGGAAAAATGTCCCAGAGGAAGATACAGGTAGAAACAAAGTAAAAAAACAGAATTTCAAATTTTACTCCGCTCTGACTAAATGAAAAAAATACTGTTTGCAGTTTTCCACTTTGATACATCTGTTAAAAGTTCCTGCAAAAACATTACAAAACATTGAGGTGCAAATAACCAATGGACATTACCATGCCACTACCTAAACTTGAGAGCACTATACATACTGTATCTAATTTTCAAAGTTAGTCAGCTTGGTATTTCTGTTTTCCTGCATGTTGGTAGACTGAATCATCCCTATTGAATACCTGCCCATCCTTCCTGCAACAAGGCATTATAAAGTCAAGTAAGGCCTCATTCACACCCGAGTTTGTATGCTTTCTAAATGCATGCAATTGATTTTCAATGGTATCATTTAGACTTTTGTTTACCTGCATTCCGTTTGGTTGCATTGTGAGAAAATAGAATTCTGTGTGTTCATTAATCCGATTAGAAGCTCTAAATGCAGCTAAAGCATGTAAAAGCAGCTAACATGGCTTTTAGCAGGAATATCTAACCCCAGGTAACAGAGCTGATCTGTTACCTGTGCTTTCACAGGCATGCAGCTGTTCTTACCTCTTTGCTGCTGTGGGTCTGCTGGTACCTATGGTTCTACAAGTAGGTGCTCTACTCTTGCTGCTCCGAGCTAGCAGCTATGGGTGTTGCCTGCCTCTCCTGATGCTTAATATACCTTACTTCTTGGCTGCTTCCTGTCCAGCCCCCTATCTCTGTCTTATTTAAATCCTGCTCAGACCAACTCCCTTTGCCTAAGCAACACTCTTGTTGCTACAGAGCATTAATTTGTGCCTTTGCTCATGACCTGCTTTTCCTTGGACTGACCTTCTGTGCACCAACTTGAGTTAGTTTTCCTGACAATGTTTGCCTGCCACCAGCCCAGACTTTTGGCCTGTGTTCTGGATCACCACCATCTCACTTTTGCCAGCACTGACTGTAACGTTATTGTGATCTCTATCTCCTTTGTGTAAGGGCACTCTCCACACATCTAGCAGGGTGAACCTCGGGGGTCGCAACCTCTGGTCAGCACACAGTACCAACTTCCATGAGAGGGTTCCTGGCAGATTACCGGCTGGCTCTTAGACCCCATACTCAGGGGGGTCCCACTCCACCAGCTCATTTTTGGGCTCACATCCTTGAAACCGTGGAAATTTATTTTGTAATGAATAGAATTTCCCCGAATGTAATAAAAACATTCAATGTTGGAATTTAATGTGTTTGAGAAAAAAAAATCCATCCTGCTGCTTCGATTTTTGTCATCACTACGGTTAATTGTTGGTTTTTACCCAATCAGCTATTCGAAAATTGAACGTTCCAAAAACAAATGAAATTCTACTGGTGTATAGGCCAGTTTATGTTCTTTTGCATCTTTTTAGGCAATCTAGCATATAATATGAACTGTGGTACTAGATCTAAGCTCAAGCAAGGACAATTCTCCATTTTAGCCAACAGAGCTGTGTTAAGGATTTTGGTTTTTGGTTATTGTACTCATTTGTCCTCTAAAATTGTCAAATGTAATCTTTTGAAAGTAGCATTCTGCAATATATAGCGGAAACTAGAAAATACGGGTACCCTCCCTTTCAGGCTTCTTTTTCATGTTAATCCAACATACCATTTAAGATGGTTGCTAATGCTATGGCATTAAATGTAATTTATCATGCTGGCTTTAGTTAGTGTTATCATCAAGCACAGTATGACATGTTGATGCTTGCAAATAATTTACGTGTTTGGTATTCTGCAAATAATTGTATTCTTTATCATAGTACATATGACAAAAATTACACTTATATAACTTTGGTAGTGTGTATATAGCCTCCATGGAAGCATACAAAGCAATAATTAGACTGTCTTATCTTTTTCTGATTTAGGTGGTTGCATACATGCTTAAATTGTGAAGATTTCCATTGGTTTATATTTACAATGCTGATATCAATGTTTAAAGGTTATATAGGTTATCGACAGCAACATGTTGGAATTTATATAAAAACTGTGTCGGAATAACATATTCCTAATCACAATATAAGCACAGTCGCTTATCTCACCAGTAAATACTGGTAAAAGCACTGCAAATTTGAATAATAAAATAGTCTGTGCAAGTTTTTTTGGTGCAGAAGATTAAGGCCTCATGCACTCTAGCAGGCTGTGTTCAAGCCCAACAGAAGTTATCTGGTAAGTATAAACAACATAATGTTTCCCAGATCACTTTTTTCTGTTCCGGGCTTAGTCGCATTTACACACATAAAACTGTGCTAGTCGGACCTGGAACGCAGAAATGTATATATTGGGTAAACTGAACTAGACTGGACGCCTAGGTGTGCATTCAATCCTAGAAATGCATTGCATGAGTCCAGGTGCATTTAGAAATAAGCTTCAAACGCACCTGAACTCAATGTTTTGGTATGTAGTGTGCATGAGGCCACTGGCGGAACTAACAGGGTTGCAGAAGTCACATGCACGACCAGGCCCTGGCGTTCCACCACTAGGGGGGTGGGATCAGAAAGAAAGGAGAGGACGGGTCCCGCCCAGCCCCGGGAACCGTCAAGGGACTCCTACGGCTCCGCTGGAGAACACAGCTGCTGGTGTCAGTGGAGAATGTGGCACTGACACGCTGTGTGAGGGTGTGATGTCACGGCTGAGGAGAGCGGTAAGCAAATGTTGAGAGGTGGTGTTAGTGTGAAGGAAGGTGCCTCATTGTGTGTGGCGGATTCATCTATTGCAGCCCAACACTGCTCAGCTGATTTAAGTTATACCAGCTAAGCAGTGTTGGGCTGCTATAGATGAATTTGTCACACACAAGGATGCACCTTGCACACTGGTGGAACTACCAGGCTCACAGTGGTTGCATGTGTGACTGGGCCCCCCGCCACTTGGGGGGGGTGTGCACAAAGTAAGAAGAGGGTCTAGTAACCGCTGAGGCAGGTGGTGGTGGAGCCCTTTATGGTTTCTTGCATCGGGGGGCCTGCAGTTTTTAGTTATGCCTCGGCATGAGGCCTTAGGGGCAGATTCCCTCTCAGCTATATCTAATACATTTTCTTAGTCTAGCACTTAACTAGGACCATTCCCCCCACCCCCGTTCAATAAACCACCAATGCTAACAAAATATCTATAGGGAAATAGTTAGACTTACTTATAGTTATGCTTTTGTTTTACTTAGTTATACTTTTGTTTTACATAATCTTTACACTGGTCCTTTCACCCCTTATTCCAGATCTCATGCCACTATTTTAAAAAAAGTCATCAGTGGCTGGCTTCTTCTTCCTTGTTTTCTGTGCTGGTGTCTGATTAATCTAGGCTGAAAAGTGTGCATCTATGTTCAGTTTAAACATTGAATCAAACAGGATTGTAAAGGAAATACATACACAGCTAAACACTTCTCTCTGAAGCCTCCCACGTATATAAACAATATTCTGACATGTTAATTACTTCTCAGGTCTAGTCAACGACTATTTTAGTTTTCTTTTTGTTATGTTCATTTTATCCATTAGTATGTCATTCAGACCTGCAATCTATCACATTGATGGGCTTATGAGCTAATGTGGTAATTTCACATATCAGGTCTAATTTAGTAAAAGTGTGAAGGAAGGAGAAGTGAAGAGCACCTGTGTGCAGTTCAAACATCCAATTATGTGGAGGGAAATTAGAAAAAAAAGTCAGAACTTTGTCTTATAGGCATTACTAGACCCCAGACACCCGTGGTATGTACCCACGGCTAGCAAGACCTCTAACAACATGTCACTCTGACTGTAAGAGTAAAATGCTCTGCTGTGTGCCCAGCAGAGCCAGCTGGAGTGAAGTCCTGACTGACACTGCTTGCATAGTTACAACATGACGAGACCCCAATGGCAATGGCAGGGGACCAATGAAGTATTTCTCAAGTAAGTAAACACTAAAGCTTCCACTGAACACCAAGGAAAAGGGGAGCTGACAGAGCTGACAGGACAAAGATAAAAGGTTGTTCTGACCACCAACATTCAAGAAGGAACTGATCATTGACCACCAACATTTAAGGGGGCACGCAACGCTTCAGAATGAAGCTGACAGCTTCATAATTCTAGGTGAGGCCCAGCCTCCCCTGACCGCACGCCCATGCAGTGCCCTATATGTTATAACATAATTCTCCTCTTCTCAATGTGCATGAGGGTGTCCTGGGTCTCTCCCAATTCTTACAATCATATATTTGAAGTGAATACTTGTGTACATCACTTTATGATATACTTAAGTAGGTCAGGGCCAGATTTGCTTCACCATATCTCATTTCAATGCACACATTAGTAAATCATGCAGTTACTGTATTGGGCCCTTATAGGTATATATTGAAATGTGATTTAGCTCTGTATTCTTTTGTTTTAAGACGGTTTATCTTTTTTCACAGTTAGCCTTACTTTGTATTTTAAGATGAAGATAAAATAATGGTTGCCTTGAGAAGCGGCACCTCCACCTTCCGCCAGGCTATTTCTTTCTAAATTGTAAAGTGACAACGTTTTACTATGCTCAAAAGATCCGGCTAGATGGAAAGACATATTAGAGATGCAGAATGTGACCTTACGCATAAAGGCAGGGATAGCATTTGCACTTCTAAAATGTGTGACAATGATATTTCCATTTATTCTCCCTTTATTAAAAAAGTTTCATAATTTCAAAAGTTTCTGAATTTCCAAAGGAAGCCTCTGTTAGCAAGAGCAAAGTCTTGCAATTTTCTTTGGTATGTATACAAATGTTTTACAGAAAAAAAAAGTGTATTTACAACCAAACCATTTTTAATAGTTTTGGCTGGAGTAGAGTATAACTAAAACCGCTGTTAGATTTTTTTTTTTTTTTTGCTTTGCAGTTGCTGTAGAGGAGGTTTTTAACAACTTTCTGTCTTTACAGAGAAAATATCTCCAAAGTGAGGGGAAATCCCCTTTAAGGGCCCGTTCACACCCGTTGCAGTGCGTTCTGGTTACAACTGTCTTAGGGCCCGTTCACACCAGTTGCAGTGCACTCTGGCCCGATTTTGGCTAGAACGCACTGCCTCGCATTGCGGCCGGCTGATTTTTTAGTGGGGCAGGAGGGGGCGTGGCGGGCCGTTGAAGTGAATGGCACCATACCCACTGCAATCACTATTTTGATCGTACTGCACCGGACCACAGGCACAATCTCCCTTGCGATCCCGCGCGGCGATCGCATTGCGGCCTGCCGTGAGACAGCTGCAATGTGAGACAGTGCGTTCCTGCCAAAATCGGGCCAGAGTGCACTGCAAATGGTGTGAACGGGCCCTAAGACAGTTGTAATCAGAACAGGTGTTTCCAATGGAAGATTTATCTTCGCCTCCTCTGCTAGACAGCAGTAACATTTTGGATTTCCTTTCTGTCCTAGTAACAAGAGAATTAAAGAGAGTGAACCTCCTCAGTGGGCACACAAACCAAATGAAAAACATGGCAGAAATTCTAACCCTTCCCCACTCTTTCCAAAATTAAACCACGGTTTACAGCTTCTTCCTCTACCCCTGGACTTAATGAGCATTTAACCCTTGCAGGGTGGTGGGGGGACACTGGTGTCCGGAGTTGGGCTTAGGGGTTTCCAAATGGGTGGAATCGCTATGTCTGCTTAAGAGGTGGAAGCAAGTGACTGGCAAATGGAAGTTCTGTCACATTACATGTTTATGTTGCTATAAACTGGGTTACATTTGGAGACGTTGCCATGCTGCAACAATTGACCAGCATCAGGCATGTGCTTCCAGGACAACAAAAAAATTAGATGGCAATGTTTTCCTTCTTTTGGAAACCAAAGCCTGTGCATTAAAACATTATTGGCAACAAGGGTTACCATATAATGATTTTGCAGCCAGGGGTGGTCAGATAGAGGAATAACTAAAATACATTCTGGCCATTTGCAAGTCCTATAGGCATGGGATTGTCACAAACAGGTCAATGGGAGCTGGGCACTGCCATGGAAGTCATGTACCAAAGCAATTTTTTTAAGAGATACAATACAGCAGGCAGAGGGTTCCCTTTTTTAAGTGACTTCGGGTGGCAGGGGAAAAAAGCACCATGCATTTCTACTACATGCTTGGGAGATGCGTTTCAGCTGTATGCAGTGTTAGAGAACAATATGGGTCGCATGGACAGTGTCAGTGACACCATGTTCTGGCATTCTATATTTTGGATGTGTAATTGTTTTTTTTCCCCTTAATAACATTAGTTATGCAGACAACCAGAAGACAAGGCGTACATGTTACATATACTGGTGTCAGCCGGTTTGCACATGGTGAAGTCACATTGATTCCATGCAGAATGTACATTGAAACATTAACATATAAGGGGCCTTCAACAAGTGATCGTAGAGGAAGGTAAGACACTGACATCAAGATGGTGGTCAAAGTGCGAGGAGGGAGTGAAAGGTTAGTACTGGGGCCAAGATTTCCAAAAGACCACTGAAATGTAAATAAATGGTTGAATGTGACTTTTTAGTATGTCAGTAGGGGTCAGTTTTATTAGCACACTTGGGATGCTTGTAACAAAATTTGCATAATGAAATTAGTTCCACTGAAACAGCATGCATTCTCATTCTGTGCAAGTAAACCAGCAGTTGTGAGAATGGGGAAACATCGAATGTTCTGCGAGTATTTTCTTTTCTGGTTGAAAGTTCTTAAAAATATATATCAATACAAATACAAAAATATATAACATAAATCAGTTCGTATTTGCTCTCACTTGCAGATGAAATGAGCACTAGTATTTTGAAGAATAGTCCTATCAATTCTGAGAACACTGGAATTACTGTGTTGCAAGTAGATACATAAGCAACAGAATTGCTGTAAATAATAATTCCAGACTGATGCTGATTATTGTCTTTGGCAGATAGAAACAATGTTGCAAAACAGAAAATGTAAGTATACTCACTGCTCTGACAGGAGGCTCTATGGTGGATGCTTTAACAGTATACAGCTGCATTAGTTACCCATTTTCCAGAATTGCAGACTTATGGTCAAGAGGAACAGCTGGCCGTGTGCTCTGATCAAAAGAATACTTTATTATGACCTTCAACCTCAATTAAATTATGAATCCCCCATTAGAATTCTGAAGTCTCTGATTTAAGTTAAGAAATATTTTATTGAAAAGGTAAATTAATAATATTGTAACGTGTTAGATACTTAAACCAAGGTATATAGACAGGTTTCTTGTGACTACATATGTGTATTAGATCTCTCTTTTTCTTATTACCCTATTTATAACTTTCTGAGTGTGGCACATTCCCACATTTAATACATTTAATTCAGTAAACAGATCCCCTATACGCCTTTTTGTTTGTGCAAATGCCTATGTTTCTTAAGATTGCTGTAGAATATTTGTATTTTCATTACACTAATTTAGCCATGCACACTCACTATAGCCCACATCCACAGTACAATGACGCTGTTTATAGGTGGAAAATCATTTTCAGTTCTTCTGGTGGGCTCCAGGTACCTCAGATGAAACTAATGGAGAGGTACAAGGTTACCAGAGCCAATCACTCTTGCTCCCAATTAATCAGGTGAAGTGATAGATATCTGACTGGGTGTTTATCAAATGCTGCTTCAACCAACTGTAATATAGACCCAGAAATATGTGTGACATTCAGGATTTTTGCTTAAAAAGAGAACTATGAGGTGAGTGCTTTTCACTCACCTCATAGTTCTAGCCAACCTGTGACAATGAGACTGTCACATGTCGGCTTAGTAGATCGGGAGGTGAGCGAACACATACCGGCGTTCGCTCACCTCTCGATCCTGTCACGGCTCTCTGCCGTGACAGGGGAGGGGCTGGATTCCCCCCTCCCCGCTCCGATCCTCCAGCGCTGACTGGCGGAACAGACGGGGGAGGGGGCGGGTACAGCTGGCTCTGCCTCTAGATAGGCAGAGCCAGCTGTCAGTCACACATCTGGGCGGATCCAGACATAATTGTCGGGATCCGCTTCAGCTGCGGCGTCTAAGTATACCGCGAGCTACAGCTAGTTTGTGTCCTCCCATTACCCTAAGGAGAACTATGGGGAAAAGCCTTAAAGTGACATTAAACCCTCAGATTTTTTTAAAATAAAACAATACTGTAATGTGTGCCTTACTGTAACCCATACTCTTCTCATGCTGGGCAGAACTTCTGTTTTGCAGCAGACTGCCTTGTCTCAGGAATGGATATATGGTGTCTGTGTATAGGTTTGTAACCTGAGCCAGCACTACAGGAAGAGGCCCTGAGCTGCAAAGGGAAGTTCTCCCCCAGCATGAGAAGACATGAGGATTTAAAAGGAAGAGCAGCAAAGAGAAGGGAAACTACCATGGATTACAGTAAGGCACACATTACAGTATTGGTTTATGTTAAAAACATCTGAGGGTTTAATGTCACTTTAACCCCATAGTTCTCCTTTAAGAGACTAAAAAGCTACTCAGTTATTTTCACATCAGAGGGTCCGGGAAGATTTTTCTGTACCCTCTGATGTCACTAACACTGTAGACTAGAACATATGGAAGTCTTAAAGGTGTCTGCTCCATAGAAGTCTAACTTTTGGGGGTTTCCATTAAGTTACAATAAGAGGAATGCTTGGGAACAAAATGTCTCTAGTTGTCTCTGGTGAGAATAACATGCAAAGCTGTAAACATGACAACAGAAAACAACAGCATTAAAAATGTAAAACCGTTCTTGCTATATAAATCTGCAACATATAGTATAAGCAATTCTAAAGGTATACAGTGAGACTAACTGATAATCTTGTGGGTTTTATTTAAAGAGCTGTTCCCTTCCTCTATCTTTAGCTATTCCTCCTCTGTTTTCCCTCTGATCCTAGATCGGCTAATGCTCTTCCTTCTCTGACTTTCCTGTCTGGGCCTGCAGTCATCTTCTGCTCTTTACATCACTTTTGATGTTCCAGTTGCCACTGCAATCTCCCCTCCATCCTCTGCCATGATCATCTGTTGCTTCCCTGGTCCATAGTAAATTGCCATTCTGTATCTCCTTTCTTCACCCTACTGAGGACTCCAGCCAGGACTAAAATACAACTAAGGAGGACTAACTGAAATCTAATGCAACACGCAAATGCATTTCATTTTTTTGTGAACTTAACGGACATTAGTATTCAGTTCAACATGCTAATTGTTTTAGCATATCAGTTTTAAAAAGATTCAATACAATGCTTTTTTTTTTTTTTTTTTATCAGATCATTATTAGTATTTATTGAAAGTCATTTAAATGTGTTTGGAAACTTCTTAAGTCATGTACATTGGTGGGAGATTTGTCCCTCTGACTTCACCATGTAGGAAACTGAAACAATAACGTATGTATTTTTTGGGGGAAGAATCAATGGAGAAAAGGTAGCAAAATGTGTGGATTTTTCAAGCATATGGTGTAGTAATTTTTCTTTATTTCGAAGAAAGACAATAGTTATGAGCGCTCTAGACTGCCAGAATGACAAGATCATCTTTATTGGACAATCCTCCCAGGTGTATGCATAACTTTATTTTCCATGGAGAGCACTCAAACAAACTCATCTTAGGAGAGGCAGCGGAAAGTAGAAATAAAACATGTAGCATGGGGTCATTAGTTATGTCCCAATATGGCTTATAATCTACTTCAGTATACTGATATTTAGTTTTTTTTTTTAGATGTTTTTTTTTACATACTGTATTCCTTGATATTTACAGAAATGATGGTACTAAGCATGCTACAGTTCCATTGAAAAATACTTGTTACAAGCAATCACACATCTTAACCTTGCCAAAATAAAGTGTGGACTTCTAAAGTATATTACTGACGTGGAAGAACCACACAGCAAAAATGTAAAAAATGTGTCAGTCATTTATGAACAGAACCTGAAAACTAGCTCAGTCATGAAGGGGTTAATGTAAACCAACTCATGCCTAATATCAGAAATACACTGATCAGCTATAACATTATGAGGTGACGTAAATAACATTGATTATCTTGTTACAATGCCACCTGGAAGTGGGTGTCATACATTAGGTAAAAAGTAAACATTTTGTCCCTAAAGTTGATGTGTTAAAAGCAGAAAAAAATGGCAAGTGTAAAGATTTGAGCTAATTTTGACCAGGGCCAAGTTGTGATGGCTAGAGTCAGAGCATCTCGAAAACGGCAGCTCTTCTGGGATGTTTCCAATCCGCAGTGGTCAAGACCTACCAAAAGTGGTCCAAGAAAGGACAACTGGTGACAGGGTCTTGGGTCGTCAAGACTTATGGATGCACCTGGGGAGCGAAGGCTGGTCAGTGTAATCCAATAGAAGTACTGTAGCTCAAATTCCTGAAAATGTTAATGCCGGTTTCAATGGAAAGGTGTCTGAACACACAGTGCATTGCAGTTTGTTGCTTGTGGGGTTGCATAGCTGCAGACTGTTCAGGATGCCCATGCTGACCCGTGTCCACCAGCAAAAGCACTTACAATGGTCACGTGGGCATCAGAACTGGACCACATAGCAATGGACAAAGGTTGCCTGTTCTGATGAATCACATTTTCTTATACATCAGGTGGATGGCTGTTGCTTACCTGGGGAAGTGATGGCACCAGGATGCACTATGGGAAGAAGGCAAGCAGGCAAAGGCAGTGTGATGCTTTGGGCAATGTTGTGCTGGGCAACCTTGGGTCCTGCGATTTATGTGGATGTTACTTTGACACATACCACCTACCTAAACATTGTTGCTGGCCAAGTACACCCCTTCATGGAAATGGTATTCACTCATGGCAGTGGACTGAAAACATGGTTCAAGAATGGTTTGAGGATTACAACAAGAGTCTTAAGTGTTGACTTGACCTCCAATTTCTCCAGATCTCAATCCAATTGAACATCTGTGGGATGTGCTGGAAAAATTCCTATCCATAGAGGCATCATCTTACAACTTAGAGGACTTAAAGGATCTGCTACAAATGGCTTGGTGCCAAGACACGACAGCATACCTTCAGAGGTCTGGTGCAGTCCATGTCTCAATGGGCCAGGGCTGTTTTGGGGCAAAAGGGGAGCTACTAAATATTATGTCGGTGGTCATAATGTTATGGCTGATCAGTGTGTATACATGTTAAATGTGCTGAACAGAAAAATGAATGTACCCAGTAACATTCAAATGAGTGTTGCTTGGTAGTAAGGACCCTAATGCATGCCAAAAACATTTCCATCTTTACACCACTATCAGCACTTCTGACTGAACCATTGGTAAAAGATAGCATGTATCCATGGGTTTATATTGTTTGCCAAATGTTATCCCTACCATCTGCCTGGTGCAGCTGAAGTTGAGAAAATCAGATCAGGAAACCTTTTTTCAATCTTTAGCTGCCCATTTCTGGTGATTCAGTGCCTATTGTAGACTCAGTGTGCTGTTCTTAGTTAACATGAATAGAGCTCAGCATAGTCTTCTGCTAATGCAGTCCACAGAAGATCTGAACAATGGAAGCTATGCCCAAAAAAGGCAAGTGTAGGGTTGAGGATTAGTTACCAGTATTGCTTATACGTTCCCAACAGCTGATCTATTCCCTATTACAGAGATTCCCGGAGAAAAGGAAAAGATTAATGGAGGGACTGCATGTCTGAGGGGAAGAATTAAGGATCTGAAAAGGGTTAAAAGTGTACAATGAGGAATGTGGGTAGTTTGTAGGTTACCTTGCAGGAAAAAGGCAGCTCAGAGAAGTCATGAGAAGCCAAAGGGGTGACTTGCAGGACCTTGATTTTGGAAAGCCATGCTACAAAGTCCCATTATGTTTTCTTGTATTTTTAAAAAAATATTTTTATTAGTTTTTGCATAAAAAGCAAAAACAAAACAAAAAACGGTACAATAACAATCAATCAATGTTTTCTTGTATTAGGTAGTCTTATGCAAGATGTCATGGCAACCATGAGTTTTTCTGTCTGAGACTAAATGTCCCTTTCTTGTCATTAAAAATTGTTATTGTTATTATTTGTGTTTTTAACTTGTTTGAGATTGTCACTGTTTATAGTAAAAAAAATGTCTGCAGTGGCCAATTAAACCCATTGTCAAACATTATGGTGCTTTTATTTAAGAGCTTTTATGAGCAATTAATACCTCAATACCGGTCCATACATTTGTGTCTAAATACCTGTGTTAGCCTCTCCAACAAACCAAAGAAAATAAAAAAATATTATTTATTCAAGGTACTACTCAGGCACAATTTATAGCTGTCCCTTATAACATAGTAATATCTTTTTCTTTTAGTTCAGGTACGTTCTAGCCCCTATTCACACATTAGCAAAGCATTATATAGTGTGCTGCATTTATGCACATTTTTGTAGATTTGTCATGCAGGCTGTCTTACGCACAGCAACTGCGGCAAAAGAAGCTTATGGACCTTTCAGAACGTTAAGCTTTGCACATTTTTCAACCACGTTTTTTTGCATGTGTTGCTTGTCTTTGTGCATGGCCTGTTTGAGGTGCTATTAACAATGAATGGCACTGCATGCACCATCATGAATGCACACAAAATCACTGGATTTTGGGCATGTTCACATGCTACACTAGTGCAATTGGGAGTTTAATGTTTCAATGTGTTATGCATTCAGAGAATCTCCTCTGCATACCAATCTTGGAAAGAGTGGTTGTTTGCTCATTCTTTTCCAATGGCTGACCATCTCAAGAGGTCAGCTATGCTGAGATGCTGTTTGACACCAACCATGAATTCACGGACAGAGTTGCTTGGATTACACATTTTCCATTTTAGTGTTTGGTTGAAAAACATCTGAACCTTTTGACCATCTCTAAATGCTTCTTGTATTGAGTTGCAACAGTCCTCTGGTTGGTTTAACAAGAAGGTATAGCTAAAACAGTGGCACTAGGTGTAGAATACATATTAATATTAAGGAAAGATACAGATTCAGTGTTAGTTAATTTCAAGTATGTATTTAAAGCGGACTTTCTATGAAAATTGAAGGTCTGCTATATCAATACCCCCCCTCCCCCCCAATTCAAATGGCCTGAAAAAACCAACAACAAAATGTACCTCTGTGTTGGCTTTTGACATTTGTGGGAGGCATAAGTGATGTCACCCTTCCTTATCACTGCCTCCTGGGAAATCTGTGTGCTCAAAATCCCTCACAAAAATGTCCCTGCAATGTTCTGGAGTGCTTTCTTACAGGATTTTGAGAACGCCGCTATCCCAGGAGGCAGTGGTGAGACATAGAGATACCATCTGCACCTGTAACAGTTTTATTTCTAAAATGCCTTTGTTGGCAATTTGACTTAGTTGAATGTCAAAACATGTTTTTAGGTTTACACATACAGTATGTAACAATATGTCATGTTTACCTATTTTGTTCTGTTATCCCAATGTGTGCTTATTAAGTATCCACTGAACCCAATCACAAAAGTTTGACTCTGGATGGATGTGCGCTCACTTTGACTGGTCTTACCCTGTACCACACTCCCCTGATCCCCCACCCACCATGAATTCCTCCTTTCTACTTTTGATCCTTATTTCTATTACATCAATGAGCATATTTTGTTGTACTTTTCATAATGTATTCTTTTTGTCCAAGGACATGCATGTCAATCCCATGTTTTTGCTTGATATTTTAATAAAATAAAAATATTTTGAATGAAATGTTATTTGTTGCTACAAGGTATTTCTAAAGCTGCCAACAAGAAATTGTAGAATCTAGGCCGACACTAAATTTCTTTGTTTTATTTGGAACAAGCACATTTCTCACTGGTGGACATATCAAGAGCTGGTAATTAGAGAACAGAGACAGACCATAATTACTATTGTATTGCCTGGCCACACAACATCAACATTTCCAGAAATGTGAAACAGGGTAAAGTTACCCTAAGTTATCCCATCACATGTCATGGAAAAAATAAAAATAAGCAAAACATTAAGTTCCTCATTTTCTGATGTTTAATATGTAAAACCACAGTAACTGTTTTGTACTTCCAGATCTATCCCACGGGAGATGTATGTCAAGCTTTTGCTTAAAAGCAAATAAATTGTCTTTTCTATTGCATTACTAAATGACTCTTCGAATCTCATTTCATAACATAAACTTGTAAAACTGATATGATTAAACAAAAGGAAGACCATTAGCCTAGAATGAAAGCAAGCAAGTCATGCTAAACTGTAATAAAGAGCCGTGTCAACATGTCCCATAGACATACTGACACTGTCTTTTGGGGAAACTTACATTTTATTTTTGCCAAACATAATAAAATCAATATTTATTTCTTCTTATCATGGGGAATTGTACATTTCATCTACAAATCCTGCCAAGATATCGCTGTCTTAAAATATATGTTATTCTTTTAACAGCTGTTTTATTTTCCCTAGCTATTTACAACAAAAATAACCGATTAAAATTTTCTTTAATTTTGACACAAAAGTTGTGATATAAGGTAATTTGTCCAGGAAAAACATTGTTATGTCCCCTAAATAGGAACGTGTTTTCAGTTTTTAAAAAAAAATTTCGGCATACAAAGTAAGCATTAAAGATGTTGTGATGTTATTTTTGTAAGAATTCAGAAGGTATTGCTAAAGTATTTTGACTTGTCATCTTCTAGCTCAACATGTTTAGAATTTTGATAAGGATGAATGCTTATGCTGAAATTAAATGTGTCTATGTGGCCGGATTGAAGATGATCATCTAATGTCTCTTCTTACCTTTATGTCCAATCCTAAAATGATAGATTAAATAAGAACTCCAGGCAAAAGTGTTCTTAACCCTTGCAGCAGGGCTCATTTTTGTCTAGGTGCTAATAAAAAAAGTTATATTCACCCACACTGCCAAGCTGGCTGCCTACATTTCCAGTCACTGAAGCCTCCTAGGCTGCAGCATTGAAATGTTCCTCAGCTAATTCACGCCTATACACTGTGAGGGGAATTTATCATAACTGGAGCAGTTGCCCTGGGCAACCAATCAGCTTCTCTCTTCAGTTTGTTCAATTAAGATTTGAAAATGAAAGATGCTGATTGGTTGCCATGCACAGCTGCTTCAGATAGATGTTTGCTCCAGTTTTAATAAATTCCCCTCAGTGTATAAAAAGTGATGATTTACAGGACCTCAGACGGCTGCAGCGGAGAGGGAGGGAGGCTCCAGGGACCAGTTTAATAGCAAGCTGGCTTGGAGAATCAAGTGAGTATAACTTTTCTTTTACTTTAGACAAAAACGAGCACTTAACCCTTGAAGTGCGGGGTAGCACCACTGCAAGGGTTAATCAAAAATCTGCCCGGAGTACTGCTTTCAAGAGTATGGGTCAGCTTTTTACTGCATTCTGAGTGTCACCCTCTTTATTTGTCTTGGTGACAACTGAGCCTGGGACAGGAAGTGATGAGAAATCCACAATTTTAAGAAGTGTTATAACCTCCTTCCCAGTTCACCTCCGTGGAGTTCAAAACACTCCCCTATGTTATGTAGAGGAGGAAAGGGGGGTGTCCTGTAGTTAAAATCAGGAGAAAACTGCCTAGATCTGACATGTTGTTCCATCAGTGCATTACGGTGAGTGAGTGTTGTCAGTCTAGTGTTGGAAGTGTTACTTTCAGGATCACTAGGTGAGAATAAGCCTAAGAAAAAGAAAACTAATGCAGTCACCACATCTAAGAGCTGGTAAGCGGCAATGCATTACATTTATGTTCTTCGGTTTTGATACACTTGAATTTAGTTATGTTTGTATCTAAGATGTCTAGGTAATATATTGCATGCCGTTAAGGACTTAAACCCTTTCTGTAAAGGACCATTCATGGTGGCCTTTAAATAAATAATAAAAAAAATAGAATTGTAGTTGTTATGCTGATCCACTTCTCCTTCATTGGCTTTTGATAGCTGAGCATTTCAGAATGAGGATAAAAACAGCTCAGTTTTCCTGATGTAATTTCTCTCCTTTGAACCTCCATGGGCTGTCCTATCAATCTGTATTTTATATGAAGAGTCTGGCCCCTGGCTTGCATTATGCCTTCTCTCCCATAGCAAAGAAACTAGGTAACATATTAAGTTATTATAGTTAATGTTTCCAGGATGAGCCTCCTTTAAAAAAACAATGATCTATTGTTACATAAACCAAAGTTCTTTGTTGTGTACTTAAACAAATCCAATAAAGGGAGGGATACCACAAGTAGCGATATTTGTTATTCCTTAAAACATTCACAGCATCTGGCATTCTATTACTAGTTCTATTTTTCTGGACTATTTTAGTCATTTAAAGTTGTCAGATGCTTCCTCTGACTTCTCAAATGTGTTCTGTCTTCCTTCCTCATCTAACAACTGTATGTACTGAACACTAAGGATGAAAAATAAGAAGTTGGTCTGAGGTCATATGAAGAATTGACATAGTTAGGTCCCAGAGGCAGACCATGTTTTTGACAGCAAATGGAATATAATGTAATATGATCTCATACCTTTATACCCCTTATGGACCACAGCTATCTTTACATTTCCTCTATGGGGCTGTTTATTTGGCAATAACTTTGTTTTTATTTTTTTTGGCTTTACTTCGCTTTTGGGTCACAGGAATACATTTACTAGTGTTCTCCTGTAACCCAAGGTCAGCAGATCATCTGACAACACAGAGCCGAGAAGGATCCTGGAAATATTGTCATTCTGGCTGCCTGACTGACAGCTGGCTCTGCCTCTCTGTGCATGGCTGAGTGCCAGAGCCATCAGTGCCCAGAGTGCACATTGTATTTACTCAATGACACTTGTAAACTATCTGCAAGTGTCATTTTACACATGAGCAGCTGTATTTTGACAGCAGCTTTTGCTGGTAATAGCAGTGGAGGTAGCGGCAGTAAAGAGGGAGAGAGAAGAGATGCATCCTAAAGACTTTGCTGAAGTGTGTTTGGATGTATTTGTTACATTCAATCTCCTTAGGTAATTAAATACCATCAATTTATTCACAGTGGAGGCAGTAGGTATGACTGGGGCCAAAACTATTGCACATGTTACATATAACCGCAAACGTCATAGTGAGGGCAATAATTTTAGGGTCATCAATCACTGTTATCATTAAACTGATGAGCATTAAAGGAGAACTATGGGGTTAAGGCTTTTCCTCATAGTTCTCCTTAGGGTAACGGGAGGACACAAACTAGCGTCCTCCCGTCACCCTAGGCTCAGTATACCGCGAGCTGTAGCTCGCGGTATACTGAGACGCCGCAGTATACCGCAAGCTACTGCTTGCGGCATACTGAGACGCTGCAGCTGAAGCGGATCCCGACAATTGTGCCGGGATCCGCCCAGCTGCGTGACTGACAGCTAGCTTTGCCTATCTAGAGGCAGAGCCAATTGTACCCGCCCCCTCCCCCGTCCGTTCCGCCAGTCAGCACTGGCGGATCGGAGCTGGGAGGGGGGAATCCAGCCCCTCCCCCTGTCACGGCAGAGAGCCGTGACAGGATCGAGAGGTGAGCGAACGCCGGAATGTGTTCGCTCCCCTCCCGATCTACTGAGCCGACCTGTGACAGTCTCATTGTCACAGGTCGGCTAGAACTATGAGGTGAGTGAAAAGCACTCACCTCATAGTTCTCCTTTAAAATGGCCAAATGGCCAATTTTGGGTATGGTAGTGTTTTGAGATTTTGCGGGTTCACGCAGTGTTAAAGCTTGACATGTTTGGTGTCTATTTACCCAAAGTGACCCCTTCTTTTATATTTTACCAAAAATGTGGGTAATAATAAATGTTTCATAACATAGAGAACACTGTTTTTTTTTTTTAAATTGTCAGTACTTTTCTCGTTATATAGTAAAAAAAATAAACCCCAGTGGTGATTAAATACCACCAAAAGAAAGATCTATGTGTCCCCAAAAATGGTATAAAATGTGTTTCAGTACATTGTTGCATGATGCAATAAAGGTCAGTCAAAGTACTGCAGCACTGAATACTGAAAAATGACCTGGCCTGGAAGGGGGTTTAACACCCCGATCATCAAGTGGTTAATATGTATAGATAACCCTCCTCATAAGTAAGAAAATATATATATTTGCTTATGATGAATGTGTAAATGTTTAGCAGTCCCTTAAATCCTCGATGAACTTCAGCATCATAAAGCATCATTAAAGATTACTGGGCTTACTTTAGCAGATGTATAATAACAAATGACATTCTAACAGATGCCTTGCTCTTACATTAATACTTTGAGCCATTCTCCTGGAGCAAGCATGCAGCAAGAGAAGTCAGAATGCCTGAAATGACTTAGAAAGTATTAGAGTGATTGGAACTAGGGTTGCACAGATACCAAGTACAGTACTCGGTACAAGTACGAGTACCGATACTTTTGAGCTCCAAGACTAGACTAGAGAAAAATTCAAAAATTAGGAGGCAGCTGTCATTTGTAAGGAGCACACGGAGCTCCTGGGATTTGTACATCTCTGTTTTAATGTACGATTTTGTTTTTATAAATATAAATAAAGGGATGCACAGATACCAATTTTGTGAGTACGAGTACTGGTACTTGCAGAGTACTTACAAGTATGAGTACTGATACATTTTGTTTATTGTCATGTGACAGTTTTTCTAAAACAATACAGACTAATGATTTCAGGACAGTGGTGGAGTGCCAGAGCCAGGTCCCAGCTGCAACTGCTGCAACCCTGGTAGTTCTCATGAAAATGCCAAGTATCTGCACTGGTACTCGAAAAGTATCTGTGCATCCCTAATTGGAACAGTATAACAGCCACCTAGAATTTTCTGAAGGACAGATCACCAGTGACAGTCTACATAATTAGAAGCGATACATCCTCCTGACTGACACTTTTGTTACATTTCTTAAAGGATAGAAATGAGGGAACTGCCGTAGCTGACTTATTTTTGAAAGTGCATGCTACAGGTCTGTTACACTTATCCTTGGCTCAGTGAGTCACTGACCCAGAGCAATCATGTGCATATCCAAAGTGTGTACACCTGCACCAGACAGTGAATCATGAACGAAAAGGTGAATTGTCCTTTAATGCTGTCTGAACCACTCAGGGCTGTCCCTATGGTAATCACCGCCCAAGGGGCGGGGGGTGCTGACAGGGAACACTTGTCGTGTGTGAGGAGGAGATGTGGAGGCGGTGAAGGATGCTGGACCCCGCTGTTAGCATGTCTGCCTGGTGTCCCACCCATCTCACTGATATCTCTGGTTGCTGGGAGCTCGGCAGGATGCAAGCAACAGCGTTTTGCTCAGCTCCTGGCAATTGGCAATGTGAGCAGGACACCCGACAGTGTGCCATGGTTTGCTAAGAGCTCTTAGCAACCTGGGACACTGTGGCAGCCCCCCTCCCACCACCCTCCACTGAGATGCTGCCTGAGGCAATCACGTCAGGCTGCCTCATTATAGGGATGACTCTGGAGCCACTGAACTGGATCAAGTATAGAGATAAGAGGGGGGGATCAAAACTGGAGCAGACAAAATCTGGAGCAGCTGTGCATGGCAACCAATCAGCTTCTCTCTTCAGTTTATTCAGTTAAGATTTGAAAATGAAAGGGAGAGGCTGATTGGATGCCATGCACAGCTCCTCCAGTTTTGATCAATTCCCTTTAAGGCAGCGGTTCTCAACCTGTAGGTCGGGACCCTTTCGGGGGTCGAATGAAAATTTGCCAGGGGTAGCCAGGAGTCTCCCGCTATTAGATAGCGGCTCCCGGCCGCCCGGGAGAGAAACACTTTCTCCCGGAAAGGTTTACTCTGCTCGATCGAGCAGAGTAAACCTTTCGCTGCGATCGTTTTTTATTTTTTATTTTGGACATTGGAGCCCCGGCCGCCGTAAGTCAGAAAAAAATTAATAAATCAGCATTGGAATGCATAGCTACATTCCTATTGGCTATTTCACTTTGCAATAGCAAACTAGCTATTGCACCCGCCCACTGCTGCTGTCAATCAGCAGAGGGGGACCTGCAGTTCTCTATCAGGTCCCCATCTAGTGATTATCATCATTATTATTAATAATAAAAGCTGACACCCTCGGCTTGTGTTATATGGTTTGCCATTTTAGCTGTTACAACAGTGGTTCTCAATCTGTGGGTCGCTGTGTGATTTCTGCTGTGCTCGGTGAGAGTCCTCCTCAGCCCTCTCCTAGCGCAGCAGTGTCAGTTATCCCGCCACACCGCCAGATGTCGCTGCAGCAGCCGCGTCAACCCTAAATTTTACCATTGGGTGTCACCACAACTTGGCAAATGTTACCAAGGGGTCCTGGCCCTAGAAAGGTTGAGAACCACTGCTTTAAGGTGTTCTTGCACCTTTCTGGCACTCATTGACAGCATGCTGGTTTCGGGACTGTGGATTAAATATACCTTTCTGAAAATGCTAGATGCCTGGCTTTGTCAGACTATAAGTCTGACAAAGCCAGGCATCTAGCATTTTCAGACAGAGCCTTGCAAGGTCCATCCCCATACTTCTCTCATGACAGGGTCAGTTTATGTTGAGAACAGTCATATCTCCTGATCCCCCTATTTTGTTCTAGCTGAGTGACTATAGTATTGACACTATACGATTGACTTTCCAATGGGGGTATATGACATTCTCAGAAAGAGGTCAGCAATGGAATCCAGTCAGCTGTGCTGCAGTGCTTTTGTGCTAACAAGGAGCATGCTGATAGGAGAATAGAGTATAGTGACAGAGAGATGAGCTCATTAGTCTGCTGCTTCTCCTTTCACTGTCCAGGCTGGAGGAGGGACATGACCTGTAAGTGTTACTGGCAGTAATATTAAACCCTTGGCTTTTTTTAAAATTCACCACAGGAGATGAGTATTTACTCAAAGTAGAACTATGGGGTTAGGGCATTTCCCCATAGTTCTCCTACGGGTAACGGGAGGACACAAACTAGCGTCCTCCCGTCACCCAAGGCTCAGTATGCTGCGAGCTACAGCTCGCGGTATATTATGACGCCGCAGCCAGAACGGATCCCGACAATTATGTCTGGATCCACCCAGCTGCGTGAGTGACAGCTGGCTCTGCCTATCTAGAGGAAGAGCCAGCTGTACCCGCCCCCTCCCCCGTCCGTTCCGCCAGTCAGCACTGGAGGATCGGACAGGGGAGGGGGGGGGGGATCCCTGCAGGGATCACAGCTCTCTGCACGTATAGATCGAGAAGTGAGCGAGCACCGGTATGTGTTCGCTCACTTCCCGATCTACTGAGCCGACCTGTGACAATGAAACTGTCACAGGTCGGCTCAGTAGATCGGGAAGTGAGCCTCATAATTCTCCTTTAACAAGCTAAAAAAAAACCTGCCCCATTTATTTATTTTTATTCATCTCTCAGTTGCCTGGTCTTCACTACCTTTGGGATCCCTCCTCCACAACCCGGAACCTCAGGGAGGCAGCGCAGACCATCTTGGGGCTGGGAGGCGGTGAACACAGATGAAAGGCAAGTGTTTGGAGGTGTGGGACATGTAAATGTACTGGAGCATTTTTACTTTAATGCAGAAAATGCATTAAGGTAAAAAGAAACACCTTTAGTATTACTTTAACTGTTTCAGAGGAAAGGCAGGTCTTTCGCTTGGCCAGACAAGACTGTGCTGTGTGGCAGAAAGGTGTACATTTCAGGACTGCATGGACAAAAATACAAATAGTTTGAAACAGCTTGCTTCTGTGTATCTAGCTTTTTGCCTAGAGTTGAGCTTCTTGATTTTCCTTTACCGTGCCATCTCGCTCCCCTTTAAAACAAAATATGTCCACACTTGCTTGTCATCCATTATAACCTACCCTTCCATGAGTAGTTAAACAAGACCCATTTGATTTTTTTTAATGCGGCCAGGATGTTCTGTATGTACCACGTGTTCTTTTTCTTATATACAGAATACAAATGTATAAACGTTTCACTTGTCTCTTTTTCTTCCTTTCAATAAAAATACTGAAGTCCAAAAGAGTTGTAATACAGCCCCATTCCCTAAGCGATTTACCGCTCACTCTGCAACCATATTACAGACACTTTACACCAGTCTGTCATTTTCCCTGCCAGACATCAGTAGATTTAAGTCTTGCAGCTCTCCGAAAGCTTTTCAAAATCCTCAGTAGACGTCGTGCTCGCTTTGCCCGTTGACTGGCAGACCCAAGTCATTTACATCTGCTAAAAGGTAAATGGATCTTAGTGAGCTGGGGCCTATACATTGCACCATGCTGACTTTTTAATTTTCAGAACTGACATCTAGCAATAAGTTCCTTTAAGTCAGATTCACAGATGCTGATTACATTTATTGCATAAATTAGTTCATTATTGAAATAAGGTCATTTGAGCCCACAAACCATTCAAATCTCCATATTTGGTCTCGAGAGCTATTTTAAAACGAGATGACTTTTCAGTTGAATTTTAATGATTTTTTAAAACAACCTGACAGCTAACCTTTTTTTTTTGTGGTTCCGATAAAAATGATTTACCTGTCCACGTCTGTCCTTAGCGAATTTAATGAGCCGCTACCGTTGAAAGATGCCGGGTAAAATTTGCTCTCTAATTCCGAATCAACAAGGTATTGGGCTGTACCGAGATAACCGCAAATCAAACATGCTCTTAAAAGAAGACTCTGCAAGAGGTGCTCAGAGCATTATCGCAATAATTACAGAAACATATCTTGGGTATTGTGTTTTCATAAATTAATGCATTACATTTTATTCCCAGATGGATTTCATTAGCTTCCAGTTCCAACGCTGTCAACAGGCATTTCCACATCAGAAAGATTCTGTTAATTGAGTTGCAGTAACTACACTTTATCTAAAAGGTGAGATTATTTGCTAAAATGAATCAGAAACAGTTATCATTAAAATTATCCGCTAGTGAGATGCTGCTTCTTCAGGGCAAGCGAGGTCAGTAATTATTCCTGGAAGTATGTGACAGGTAATGCTGCAATTTTTTCTAAAGCAGATAGACTTTTTTTTCTTTGAAGTTTTGCAGAGGAGGTTCAGCCTATGACGCAATGAAAGCTAAACTCCAGGCAGACATAAAACACTTTCTAATCCAATTATGTACTTAAAAATAATTAAATGTATTTTAAATGCAGCTTGTCTATGTACCTGAATCTGTCTTTATTTTAACATCCTGTAATCCACAGCAGTGTGCAGGCTGGGAGACAGAGAGGCAGCAATATGAGCCAACTAGGGCTCTGTCGCTGTGCATTGTGCTGTCAGTCTCACTCATTCACACGGGCGTGCACATCTATACAGTGTGCATGCACGTGCAGAGACCTGCTTCCATTAGGGGCAGGTGCAGCATATAATTGTGTGCTGCTGTCTGTACATCCCCATGGTGGGACGGGGCTGCACGCAGCTACATGCTGACCCAAACCCACTCATCTTCCCATAGGGATGTACAGGCAGCTGGACTCAATTAAATGCTCTGCTTGTCCCTCTTGGCAGCAGGTCTCTGTAGGGGCATGCACACCATAAGAATGTGCATGCTCGTGTAAGCCCCAAGTCACTGTTTACATCATGGTGTTCCGTGAATGCGCACCAAACGCAGAAAAAAATGTGCGCTTTGATGCGCATTCACGAAACGCATAAAAAACAAGCAACATGCTTGCGGTGCCATTACTAATTAATAGCACCTCAAATGCAGCACGTAAAATGTGCGTTTTTTCCCCTGCATGATGTTGTGCGTTCTAACACACACATACACACGGGAAAACAATGTGGAACACATAGCAGATTTTGCTGCATGAGCTACTTTTCCAGTGTTTGACGCACGTGCGGCACCCACTCACATCAATGTGGACACGTTTCAGATGAGGGGGAAAAAAGCAATGATGCGGGCTGGCTGAAATAATTTAAATCAAGTTTTTTTGAGCCAGGTGGCGATTGCAGGGTCAGCCAGGGCTCACATTTTACCCCATTTGGCAGAAATTGGCTAATATTTGAGCCTTAACACTCTAAACATGATTAGAGAAGCAGAAAGCACAGGGATGACCTCAACAGTTGTATGCTGCTCCTTCATTGTCCAGTTAGATGGCTTTAATCATTCTCTACTGCTTAACTGCACTGGGTGCCACAAGACTAGCTAAAAGGATATTTTTTTGTTTTTTTGTTGTTGTCAGGTAAGACATTTCATATGCATTTATGCCAAATTATTCAGGTGTCTGGTTTTCTGTTTGAAATGATCACAACAACTATTATGTAGACAACTGTTGTATGTACATAAAGTAGGTTCAGCAGCTCATCCTATGTAACATAAAGCTGTTACTTTATTAAATATTAAATTTGTTAAAGCTGTAACAGGGTGGGCTTCCTAATGGTGACAACAGTAGAAAATAACTGCTCAATGAGCATTGGCATGGGGCAACAGGAGAAAAGTTATATAGTTGTCACTATATAACAGGAAGTCCTTGAACCAGGGTCTTCAATTCAGGATTACCAGGTATTATGTCAATGGAACCTGTAAATATTAGTTCTAATTTATAAGGAAAGCTGATTCAGCTGACTACCTATCGCCAGGGCCACCATTAGAAATCATGGGGCCCCGTTCAGCCTACCTGACATCCCCACCCTCTATGGAAAATAGTACCAATGTATGTCTATTCTGCAGATCCCCCCATGGGTGGCCCTGTCAGAGGCACCCTGTTCAAAAAAAGTCAATGTAAAGATTGACTGATTCAGATGGAAAATTCTCAGCTAAACAGTAACTGCATCCTATCAAATGCAATCACTGTTCAGCTATTCTGACAGATGTGGTTGTCTGAATACAATAGCCAGCATTGGAGATTACTTGAATCATGTTGTTACCATGGATGGGGAAACTGAGTGATTTTCTTTTGATCAGCCCATTTGTGACCTCAGTGTCCGTTGAGTTTTTACCTCCATCTTGCAAGATAACTGACCTGTATGGGCCCATGTTAGGTTTATGAGGTATCGGATGTAAGCGGACTTGTCTGTTTACATCCAATAACCTTCAATCTGTCCCATCCAGGTCCGCCAAAATAGAATGTTCTGGCTTTTGTTTTTTGTGGACCTAGATGTACTCAGAGGCAATTGGATTTAAAGGGAGGTACATCTATATCCCCATAGACTAACATTGACCGTTCAATCAGGTCCTCCTAAAAAGTGACAGATGGGCCTGATCAGAACGCTGTGTGAAGGGGGCCTTTGCAAATGAACAGTTAATGGAACTCAGGTATGGCATGTTGCCATTACATTTGACTAATCTATAACAGACAGCTTGCATTGGTTTAGCTAAACTGCATTGTATTGTTCCTTGTAAAATAGGAAATGCAAAATAACAGGAGACAGCTACAGTAAACTCACACTCCAATTATTTGTGAATAGTTATTCAGTTTCCCAGATTTTTCCAATTTATTTCCTTCTGTGCATAAATACTGTATGATTTAGGTGAATCCAAATCATATGTGCAAACTACATTTACATAAATTATTTAATAAAACAAGTTGGCAGTAGGAGTAAAACATTTTTATGTTCTGTTACAGGTTATAAGCACGGCCCTATGATGAACAGAGTAAAGTGCCCTATCTAAGGTTACACAGATATTGGAGAGCGGGTGGACATGCAGGCATGATCTGACTTCCCTCAAGGCAGCAAATCTTCCAAGCACAGCAAAGAGCTTCATAAACCTGAACATTGATTTCAGTGTAGAGTGGAGGAGGAGAGCAGCACATAATTATAACTTATCATGGGGAAAACAGTGATTAGGAACAGTCAAAGAGTACTAGATTAGGAAGCTCTTTTCTAATGTCTGTGGGCTGCTAAAGCTGAACGCCGGGACTTTCTGAATTCCCCCTTCCCAGCCAGCTTCACCCATGCAGTGCGTCAGGTCCCCCGACACAGGTGGGACTGGACTTGACTTCTGGTGTGCCAACTTAATTATTCATTTAAAGAAGAACTCAAGGATTTTCTAAAGTTAACCCTTGCAGTGCGTGGGGTAGCCTGCTTGTTTTGATCTAGGAGTACAAATAAAGAAAATATTCTAACCTGACCCTCTATATTCTAACCTGACCTTATTTATTCCCAGATCATTTTTTGTCATTCTGAATTGAGAAAGCTGGTTGGATGTCCAGTAAAACATCTTCAACTGGGGCTAGCCATAGTAGGTTGGCTACCGATGCAGGCTTCACTAAGGTGGTTTCCAAGGCCACCCAAGCCGGAGTTTCGATTTCTGAATGATATTTCACCAATTGGCCTTGACTTTTTTTTTACAGATATAACCTGACCCTTGATCCCTCCTGGCTGCTAGACCAGTCCCTGAAGCCTTTTCTCCCTCTCCGGTGGTCTGAGGACCCATGATGTCATCACATCTATGGCAAGGTTCATTCACTTGCATTGGACATGAGGATGCCGAGGGACATACCACATCTGGAGTGTAGGGTAGGAGAGGTGAGTGGTCACTGGCTTCCAGCAATGTGTGATGGGATAACACAAGGAAGTGCATATTCACATGGCCGAGTAAAATTGTGTCAGTGCATCCTATGGAGGAAGTACAGGAAGTACATCGTATGGGTATCATCAATAAGTAATTTTACAAATTTCTAGATGAATATGGCCATTAGGAGTGGGATAGAACTTATGGAAATAACATATTTATTTTTAGTGTGTGACCATTGATAACCTTTATTAATAGTTGAAGCATGAGAGGGAAACCATTCCCTGACTTTTTAGGCCCCCATGAGCTCTGGTATGTATTTACACTTTTTAGGCCTCACCAACAGTGTTATCTATACCTCAGAGCTAATATGCAACCAAGGAATCTGAGATGTCAGCTTTAATTATCGGTCTCTCACATGATATTTTACTTTATGGTAGATTCTTCAATTTGTCTTCCAAATGAAGACAGAGTTTTATGATAACCACAAGTGAATTGGGTAGGCCAAGTGAACACGTGGCCATCCCAAGGAAATTAAAGTATTTACATATTCCTAACAAGCAGTAAATATGCTTTAAAACAAGTCTTAACTGACCTCTGTAGCTGCAGGCACTGTGGTGTAATTAACCTGCAATGTTTATAGAAGAAGGATTTCACTTGCAGCAGCTCAGCTCACTCTGCTCTCCTCCTCCCAGAATCGACTTCTAATCTCTAATGCAAACACAGGGCAGGAGGTTTTGCAGGGGAGAGCTGAACTGCTGATTGAAGAACATGAACAACTTTATTGCTTCCTCACAAATGTCCTTTTAGACCCCTCTATTACCCTGCCTGGCATTACCTGGCAGCGCGTGCTCAGGGAGATAGATCGCTACTGTTTTTCTCAAGGCAGCCAGTGCTCTTGGTAACTCTCCTTCACAGGCACAAACATCCAAGTTAGCTCAATATTTATAGAATTAGATTTTATAGTGGTTAAGTGATGCATGCAAGGCCTGGCCACCATCTAAGGTCTGACTCATAAGAAACCACAATATTCAGTTTTGAATAGCTGACATGGCTGTGGTGCCTTATTTAGGTGATTGCTATGGATTGATATTCAAAGGCCAAGCCTTTGTTTATGTTTAGTTGCTTTCAACATTATTTCATCTTCATTTAACCTTGGCGGCACAAAAAAAGATGTTTTTCATTTTCTTGTTTCCTCTTTTCTTATCTTATCAGCAGTGCTTCTTCCTGCTCTGCAGATACTAACTTCAACTTAAGTATGTTTATCTTATCACAGCTTTAATTTTAAAGGCTTTTATTTTCTGGATGTGTAGCTTTATTTGTGGCATCAATGACACATTCCTACTTTACTACATTCAGCCATTTCTGTACAAACACATTTCATCGGATGTTTGTAAGTGTAAAACTCCTATGATTTGGTGACTTTTTTTCATCTAGTCAAGACTATGACGATGCCAATGATGCACAACACACTTAGAGCTTTTTATACTACAGTGTAAAGGGAAATGAAGGGGCCTGGGTCTGAAGTATGAGGTACACTTCAAATAACCAATCAGGTGAAGAAGTTTAAAAGAAACAAAAACCATAATTGTTTCTTTATAATGTACATAGGTGTACTTCACTTTACCTTACTTTAAAGTGTAGTTCCACTTTTGCAGTCAAATTTGAGGAAACCCCTGTATATCTTTCTTATGTGTTCTCATTCACACAGCATATTGAAAAATAATTTAAAAAACATATGTCTTACTTTTTAGATGTTTCTTTTTGCAGACTTCAAGCTACTCTGAACAGTTTGAAAGTGAAAATAGATGACTAAGAGACAGACTGAGCTTCCTCTTATTAACATACAATGCTTATAAGTCTTTAACCCTTTGTCAGGACAGACAGTGTTTAAATCTAGTGTAGCGCTCACCCCCAAAGGTGCTGCTAAATAGAATGGTGCCTCCTAGCCTGTCTAGGGTTTACAGTAGTGTTGCTGCCCCAAACCAGTAGCAACCGATAAAATTGATGTCCACACAGAAGATGCAATGCTGATTAACTTTTATTGCAAAACTTTGGGAGAGAGGATTAGGGCACAGTATACCCAGGATGTAGTAGACTCCAAAAATTATAGAACAAAGTACTCACAACCTTCACAGATAGAGGACCTTTAAGCCAATTGCTGTGTCTTCAGCTCCTTAATACAAAAGCTACTAGTCCCCTCCAGAATAGAGCGTCATGCTGCAGCAGAGAATCACTTCTCCGGCTCCCCACACCTGCTGAAGTTGTTCTCTGTTACCTCCATCCTCAGCTTAACTCACTAGGCCCTAGACCCAGGCCTTAGTGTGAGCACATGGCTGACCTTCCTAAGCTTGAGGCCCAAATATGTATGTCTTCCCCCAGCAGGCACCACTGGCCATGAAACTCCTAGTGATTGGCTGGAGAGACATAGATATCCATAACATTCCATTATTGGTTGCTGTGCTCTTTGGCAAGGCTACACCCAGGCAGTAGGCAGATGCAATCAATAACAGAATCCTTAAGGAGAACCAAATGAGCATAAACTATACTATCAGCCAGACTGAATGCAGTCTTAGCAAACTAAATTTAGGTAGTCACCCAACTTAGGCCAAGGTGGCTACAATGTTATACAGAGATGCGTGCAAAACAGCAGCTGTAGAATGCCTACTGTAAGTTGTATTATATCATTCCCAACTGTATTGTCTCACATTGTTTGGAGGATAATGAATCTATGTCCACTTCAGTAGTATTATTATTATTTTTATGTTAATCATTGCAAACACCATTGTCTAGGGGGAAAAAACAAAAAACTGAATGTCAAAAAAACATAGAAGTAAATATAACATAACAGGAGAATGATCAAACCTATATCACAGCTGTTTGAATTTTTGTGTCTTTACTATACACTGAGTGGCCAGTTTATTATGACCACCTGACGTTTGTAGGCAAATTAGCTATAATTAGCTATAGTTTTGCGCTGAAGTTGCTAGAGGGCCAGACCATTATAAATAGGGAAGCAGATTGTTTACCACGACAGTAGAAGTGATTTTTTTCTGAAGATATGGGTAAACAACGCGATTTAACAGCCTTTGAACGTGGGATGATTGTTGGCGCGAGCCACGGAGCGAGTATCGGCAAAACAGCAGAATTTGTTAAATGTTCAAGAGGGGCTCATTGTTAAAGTGTTTAAAGACTGGACTGTCAGATGAAAATATGGGTCTGAATGTGCGAATTGTGGCCATCAGCGACTAGTCAATGTTAGGGCAGAACGTAGAGTGGCAAGACCGGTACAAGACAACAGAAGGGCAACAGTGCAGTGTCAGATTCCTCACATCACCTTTCAACATCTCGTGGAGTCACAAGGCGGCCCAACGAAGTCATCTCGTGGAGTTATCTCGTGGCCCAACGAAGTCATCTCGTGGAGTTATCTCGTGGCCCAACGAAGTACTGATGGGGTGGTCATAATAATCTGGCCACTCAGTGTAGAAATACAAATCTAAGTTTCATTAGAACAGTGATTGATGAGTAACGATACAGTGTTTGTGCGTTATGTTGCCATTAAATGACAAAGATGATGTTCTTGCTGCTATTGTGCTTATGTCATTATTTACAAATAGTGAGTGATGATAAGAAGTCCACATTGGATCCAATTAATAGCATATCCAATTAACAGCAGTGGAGATGAGCAACAAATTCATGGTTTATCATGTCAGGGGGGATGAGACAGTGAAAATTACTGTTGCCCAGAAGGAAACAATAATATATATATATATATATATATCAGATGATAGGGAAAAAAAATGAGAGAAGATGTTGAATATGACATTAAATCAATGGCCTTGCGAATGTAGATGAATTGTGATGATTTTGTGACTGGAAACAGCTTTATATGATTTGTTATATTTATTCTTATATGACATATCCAATTAGGGATGTTATTTATAATCACTGGAGGATTGTGAGAAACTATAGGTTGACATTAACGTTTAAATCATAAATGTGTCAATTTTCAGAACATGTCTGACTATTAAAAATGCATTTGTCAGGGCAAAGTAGTTAAATATGACTTGTGGCTATGTATATACTGTATAGCATGAAAGAAGCGAGTCTGTTGTATTCCTGGTGGAACATTTGTTATTTATTGCATGAAGATTATCCATACTACTGCGTCACAGAGCGCATAAATGTACCTTTGATTTAGTTTACTTTTTGTATTGATAAAATGTCCACATCAGAATAGGAAGAGGAGGCAGAAGGGTCTGGCTCATATTGTTTTAACCACTTCCGGGCCGGCCGTAGTAAAAAAATGGCCGGCCCGGAGCTCTCTAGATCTGAGCGGGCGTCCCCTCGCGCGCGCCGAAATGTAAAAACAGGCAGCGATGCCTATTACCATACAAGCGATCCGCCGGCTCTACTTACCATACAAGCGATCCGCCGGCTGTAGAGCCGGCGGATCGCGTGTATGGGGGGCCGATCGGTTCCCCCCCCGCCGTTGTCGCGCTGATCCCGGGCTCTGCTGCGCCCGGTGCGAGCCCGGGATCAGCATGGTGCCTGTGTCATAGGGGATCAGAGGGAGCTCGGTACACGAGCTCCCTCCGGTCCCCTCTCCTCTGCAAGAATGCGGAAGTGTTGTATAATACATCACTTCCGCATTCTTGTGTCACTCTCCAGCTTCAGAAGCTGCAAAGAAGCTGATGGAGCAGATCTGTGCTTCATCAGCTTCTTTTGGGGGGTCCTAGGTGACATTAGGGGTCTTGGAGACCCCTGATGTCTCCATAAAGAGGACCTGTTACATATTTTGCTATCACATAGGGGGTTTTTATTAGCCCCGTATCTGATAGCAATAAAGTTTAGTAAAAAAGGAAAAAAAAATGTAAGTCCCCCCAAAAAAATGTAAAGTTACACATAAAAAAGAATAAAAAAACAAATTTTTTTTAAAAAGTCCCCACCCATACATACATATGGGGGGGCGCATACGTGCAAAAACGACGATTGCACCAATTACGCCGCACATGTTACATATCGCCGCGAACGCCGCAGTGAGAGCAATAAGTCTAGGGCCATCAATCACTGATAACACTAAACTGATGAGCGGTAAAAGCTTTTAAAGTGTCGCCTATGGCCAATTTTGGGTATGGTAGTTTTCTGCGATTTCGCGGGTGCGCGCAATTTTAAAGCTTGACATGTTTGGTGTCTATTTACCCGACGTGACCCCGACTTTTATATTTTACCAAAAAACTGGGTAATAATAAATATTTCCTAACATAATTTAAAAAAAACATTTTTTTTTCAACATTTTCTGTAATTTTTCCTAATTATAGTAAAAAATTAAAACCCCAGTGGTGTTTAAATACCACCAAAATAAAGCTCTATCTGTCCCTAAAAAATTGTATAAAATTCATTTCAGTACAGCGTTGCATGACGGAATAAACTTCAGTCAAAGTACCGCAGCGCTGAATACTTAAAAATGGACTGACCAGGAAGGGGGTCTAAACACCTGGTCTTGAAGTGGTTAACAATGATGATACCTGCAGGGCTTTACATATTTGTTGACCCCTTGCAGCAGGCAACACTAATGGAAGTGAAATTCAACGATGGGGCCCAACCTAATACATGAGCTGCACATTCTTTGCAGCCCACCAAAGGTCTCCACTGCCCACTGAAGGTGTGAGAAGGGAAATTCTCAGTGGCATCAGGGAAGGTGCCACATATTTGACTGCTTTTTTTAATCTGGCAATATTATAGCACCAAAATGTTAACAAATACCTTTTTTTTTCTCCACACAATGTCTGTTAACAGCCTCTTTGTTTTTGCAGAACTACATGTTCCAGCAGCAATGTTGAGAAAATATAGTGCCACAATATAAATATATGTATATATATATATATAATTTTTATATACAATGTTTACCTGAAAAGTATGCAGCCATATAATATGAAAAATAGAGACGTTTACTGAAGAATATACAAGAAACATTGTACATAGGACAATGATGCCTCAGTCCCATTCAAAGTAAGCACCTTGGGACCTCACAGATTTCAATGAGTGCAAACTCCTTTGTTGGAATCCACATCAGCTGCCTTGCCGTATTTTCCTGAATCTCATCGGCAGTCTAAAATCTCTTTCCTTTTAAAGGTGATTTTAGTTTTGGGAAAGGCCAGAAGTCGCAGGGTGCCAAATCTGGGCTGTAGGGGGGCTGATTCACCTGAGTTATTTGATGTTTCACCAAAAAACTAATGAGACATGATGCACTGGAAGGTGTGTTGTCGTGATGAAGCTGTCCATCACCAGTTGCCCATAACTGTGGCCATTTTTATCACATTGCATCTCTCAACCAACAAAAAACATTGAAGTAATACTCCTTCTTAATTGTTTGGCCTGGAGGACCGTTGAAGGACCGTTGAAGTAATACTCCTTATGAATACTCCTTATTAAACATTGAAGTAATACTCATAAATTGTTTGGATTGGCCTGTGATGGACGACACATTCCCAATCAAAGTCAGTTGACATGGTCTTGATCTTGCTGCAACTTTGCCGTGTCTTCTTCGGGCGTGGAAAACCAGGTGACTTCCATTGGGACAACTGGGCATTTGTTTCCGGATCATAGCTGTAGAGGAATAATTTATCTCTAGTTATGACCTTGAGGAAATCTGGTTTATTGGTAGCGGTTTGAAGCAAGTCATTAGCAACTGAGGCACGATGTTCCTTCTGATCTGGTAGCAGAAGCCGTGGAACGGATTTTGCCACAACACATTTCATGGCAAGATCCTGTGTCAAAATCTCGGACACAGTCGTTTTCGGAATCCCCAGCTCAGCTTCTAGTTCTCGCACTGTCAGTTGCCGATCTTCATTGATTGCAGCCTGTACACGTTCAACATTCTCAGGTGTTCTGCTTGTTGCATGCCTTCCAGAACATGGATCACTTTAAACAGATTCTCGACCATCTTTGAAGCATTTGTGCTACACCTTTATTTGCGCTGCCCTCATTGCATTGTCCCCAAAAGCCTTATAACATCTGAGCAATGTTCAAGCTTAACGCAAAATGTGATGTAGATTTGATGCTCTACTTGCTTATTTTGAATGCAATGGCCCCATAATACACATGCTCACTCAAAGGCATATAGCACCCACACTGACTAGTACATTGTACAAGTAATTGTATTTTAATATATCCAAATGTGTGGAACTTCTTTACGCCATCCGCACTACCAAGAGGACTGGTCTAAGGATTAGTTCACACAGTTGAGGGTAAAAACAGATGTCTGATCTGTATTTTTACTGCCCCCTGACCACCCACCTGCAATGTGACATGGTGGCCACTTAGGACCGTACACACTGTCCGGTTCTATAATTTTACAATCAAGTGTCTGGATTTTATAGGCCAAAGGTTCCATGTTCAAGAAAACCTATATTAACCTATAGTGTCCTGTGTAACCTGACATCTGCACCCCACCCACTCAACTATAGAACAGTGAATGTGCCCTACCCACCTAACCATAGTGCAGTTATTAGCCCTGCCACCAGGCCTACCTACACTCAGAAGTCCTGTCCCACACCTGCACTCAGATGCTTCATATAAAGGTTACACTCTTTGTTGCTATGTGTCTTGCTGCAGTTGGACTGTCTCTGGCACTGGTCTGATAGGCTGGGAGTTGGCACATTGGACTTTGTTTGTGACTTTCTTTAGCAGCTAGGAAGGCTGATAGAATCACTTACAGAATGTATAGTTGCAGTTGCAAGGAAGAGGAATATAGAGACTCTCCCAGACTTCTTAATTTGAGATTAAGTAACCTCACTAGGGAGAGTGTATAGTGTAGAATTGCAGCACAGTAAACAGACACTGGTGTGACAGGCCCTACTAGTGCAAATCCTAACTGAATAATAGGTTTACCTTTTCTCTTCTGAGTTAATTTCAGAGATGCACACAATTTTTGTGTCCCAAATTACATATACAGGCTGCAAAGTTACACAGCCATCCTGCCGTGCACCTTCTCTGCCATCTGTCACCTATAGCCACTCCTGGATAATCTCTGCTAAAAGAAAAATAAATTCAAAATCCACCGGAAGCACAGGCCATTTTCTGTAAGACCTTAAATTCTGGACACTTTAAAAGCCTGTATTTGACTTGCTTCACTGTCTGGTGCTCATGTAAAGCAACCATGAGATCAGGTTTTTTGTGTTCTAGCTTGTCAATGCTGAACTGCACTCTGACACCTAGTGGTAGTGTGGTGCCACTACAACTTGCTATTGTGTGTATTTGGTATATTCCTTGTGCCCCTTCTTGTTTATGCTCCTTATTACAGTCTTTAGATAGTCCTTCCTTAGTTTCAGTTTATTAGCAGACACAGGGCTTGGAAAGTCATTGCAACAGCTTTCTTACACTTTAAGACTTGAAAAAACATCCTGTGTACTGTACTTTGTAAATCAAAATTGTGTTGGATTCAGATTCTGTGTCTTACTGAAGTGTTAAGCTGTCTGTGGATTCTGCTGAATCAGCAGGTGGCCATACTGTCTGGAGAGATCGAGATCTAAGGAGGTATGTCAGTACAAATAGTGACATTTAAGACAGAACACACTGTTTACTGTGCAGGAAGGCATTCTCATGGGATTTAGGGTTTTCAGCTTTTGCAGGAGTTAGGGGTGGATTCCAACACGTCCAAGGTATGTATTTTGTACATCTAATGTTTTGTAATTTTTTTTTAGTTTTATTTTTTATTCAGGGATTGGGGGATACATATTTTACATTTTCATGCAAGTTCAAATTTATTTAGGTGTAGGTGTTTGTAACAGTGTGGTCTTTTTGACAGTTTTCAAGTTGTTCGCCATCAAGTACTTATTAAATGATTGCAAATATTCACATGGTTTACATTTTCCATACTACTATAGTTTCAACACAAGGTTTATTGAGATTGCATTGAACATGCTGATAGAACTGGAACTGACTTTGATTTATGTTTACTAGACCTTTAATTTAAGATAGTTGCTGCTGTCAATCAGAGTTGCATACAAAAATGTAACCACTTTCTCCTTCTCATTTATGATGACATCATTCCATTAGATCTGTGTTTTTCTAAGTGCTTGTCTAGAGAATCATAGCCTTCAAAACAACTTCACTTTTTATTGTATTTAAGAAAAATGCTGACAACCCAAATATCATAAACCTTGCCACTGAATGTACATTCCTTAAATGTAAAGGGGCTAAACTCCCCCTAGTAAGCAAACAAAAGTGCTTTGCTATTTTTGCTCAGTCCAGGCAGATATACTCTGTTTCCAAGAGAACCATTTCTTGCCCTACATACTTTTCTATTGGTTACTCCCAGATCTATACAGTTAATGCTTCCAATAAACAAAAGGGTATTCTCACTGGGTTTAAAATAACAGTCTCTTTTATTTGTGACTGAGAAATTACTGAACGCGAAGGATGATACTTAATACTAATTAGACAACTTCATGATTCTTTCTTAACTTTGGTTTCATATTACTTCCCTAATACCAGGCAACAGCCTTCTTTACCCATTTGCAACAACTCATTCACACGCACCTTAAAAAATATTGTCTTCCTTTGCTAAGATTCAAACAACACTATCTCACATCCTACCTTAGATAAACATTGTGCTATTCTCATTAACCCCCATTCCCAGACAGAAACACTTCTTTCAGAAATACAACTTTCTACTATCTCTAAGGACTTCCAGGTCCCCGAAAACAAACAAAAAAGACCCTAGCAAGATTATATTGTTATCCCCCCCACAGTAAATAGAAAT
>NW_017306476.1:787584-821591 GCF_000935625.1 Nanorana parkeri | reverse complement strand
ACACATAAGGCAAGTGCGCCTACATACGAAAATGGCATTTGCACCACACAATTTAGGTATCGCCGTGCACACTGGAGTGAGAGTAATAATACTAGGGACATCATTCACTGTTAACTTTAAAATAATTTTCTCTCACCCGCTTCCGCCCCCCTGAAATGTTCAAAACTAGCAGATAGCTTGAACATTCTATGAAAAGTTTAATACCATTTTTGTTATGCGACCATATTTCCTTGCTGAGGCGAGGATGATGGAGGATCTCATCTGCTGCCTCCTGGGATGTCCAGTTTTGGTAAGGGGTGCATGTGCGCCACCAGATTCCACTCATGCACACCGGTGTGGCAAGTTTGTGCATGCGCATGATCCCTCTGCACATGTGCAAACATCCCGAGGGTCTTTGCCAAATCCCACATCCCTTAATGTCTGCACACATTCAGGGATCTTGTGCATGCACAGACATGTCACACGTTCCAAATAGCTGGCAGTGACCTGTGGCATGTCTGTGCAAGATATATCAAGATGGCTGTGCATGAGCAGAGCAGCACAAGGAGAACTTCTGCTGCAAGAATGAAATACAACCTGGGACTCCACAGACTAGTAAGTATGCATTTTTTTTACCATACAGGAAGACTTATTAAAAATAGGGAATTTAGTTAAACCTAAGGAGGGTAGAGTTCTGCTTTAAAATATAATGATTAATAGATTGGTTTCACCGCAGAATAAGTAATTACTGTTGGGCATGTCCTGTTCCCAGCTCTCTTATCTTGTCTATAGAGTACTATGCTGGTTGTTTGCATACTCAGAATGAGCTTGGAAAGTGTTTGTAGTAGTATAAAAGGCACACTGAGAAAGATTAACAATCTCCTCATTTGCTGAGATTTGCATGAAATATAGTTACTGTTCTCCGCACACTGCCTTGAAATGTTGCTGTTCTGTTTTTACTGTGAATCACATCAGTTCTTTATCTGCGAAACAAAGCAGTCATGTGGAGGTTACACATAATTATATGAATGATCAATCACTCATTGTTAAATAAGTAACACAAATATAATGGACGTCATTTAGGAAGCGGCCTCACTTAGTGAGATATATTGAACTTGCAATAGAGTGAAATCGCTCAACCATAGAACACCATCTCTAGCATGCAGAATGTTTGTTTTTCGGTAAAGGATGACTAAAATAGTTCCTAATGGCAAATTATGCCTGTATGATTCATACTGTAGAAAAATAGCATCTTTAATATTCAGGAATAATAATATTTTTAGAGAGAAGAATTATCATATAGACTGGGATTATCAAAGCGGTAATATATTTTGGGTTTTTAATGGCGGACTTGTACTTAATGTTATTCGAAATATAAAGAAATAGTTAGTAAAAACAAAACCTATGAAAGCATGGGTGTATACAGTTCTTTGTTTTCACTTAAAGAGTATTAAAAAATAAAAAATGGCAATATATTATACAGTCTGTCAATACAATTAGCAAAGAAGTTTTTATGTTTCTGAGGCCCCATATCAGTTTTATTACTTGTTGGTCCTGATAGTTTATGTGTTGTGTTTCCACTTCCTTTAACAGGCCAAGCAGTCCAGCAAAAGTTTCAATAAAAAGCACAATGTTTAGAGCGCACTCCTGTAGGTCAGGCACAACTCTGGAGATTAATTACTGGTGGCGTGCGAAACTCCTCATAACAGGGGGAGGGACCCTGTGTACCAATAACAACTTTGTGATTCCAGGTAGTAGCGCTCCTCCAAGAAGAGTCGGTTTGTTTGTTATCAGCAAAAGTTTCAGTTACTGTGGTTGGTACAAATTATTTAACACTTACCAGAAAGTGATATAAAGGTCAGCGTGTGTTCATGCGGCCTAAGCCTTTCTTCCAAAAGAGAAATCTGTTGCTATAAATGCTTGAAAAGTGTTCACTGGAGTTGGGGTTAAATTTGATTGTCTCCTACTTAAAGTTTATTTCCACTTTGGCAGCCAAATTGGGATAGCACCTATTTTATACATGTTTCTTATTCACATAGCATAACCTAACCAGTTCTCTGTAGTGAATTTCCCTCTAGAATGTAGATAACTAGGGTTGCACCGATATCGTTTTTTTCGGTATCAAGTACTGATACTTTTTTTTACCATACTCGCCAGTACCGAATACTGGTGCCATGTGCCCAGATTAGCATGACCTGTCACCAGGCTTCCTGATTGCCTGTAAAGCAAGTGTTTTAGTGAAAGAACACCAGCTTCACATGCCATGGCTGCCTGGCTTCCTGACCAGTCAGCAAGCCGGGTAGCGAGTCATGAAGTGCCGTCCGGCTTCGTGATTGGTCAAGAAGCCAGGCTGCTTAGCAACAGGTGGAGCCGGCTTCCTAGCCAATTAGGAAGCCAGACGACACATCATGACCCACCTTCCTGATTGGCTAGGAAGCCAGTGTCACTTGTTGCTAGGTAGCGTGGCTTCCTGACCAAGCAGAAAACCAGGACAGGAGTCATGACGTGCCACCCGGCTTCCTGGTTAGGAAGCCAGGCTGATTACTAAGTGCACCTAGCTTCCTAGCCAATCAAGAAGTTTGGCAACACGTCATGACCTGCCTCCCGGCTCCCTGATTGGCTAGGAAGCCTCTTTCACTTGTTCCTAGACAGCCTGGCTTCCTGACCAATCAGGAAGCCGGGAGGTGGGTCATTACAAGCCACCCGGCTTCCTGATTGGTTAGGAAGCCAGGTGCACTTGGTAAGCAACCTGGCTTCCTAACCAATCAGGAAGCCGGGAGGTGAGTCATAACCCACCGCCCGGCTTTCTGATTGGAAAGAAAGCCGGCTCCATGTTCCCTCCGCACTTGCAGTCAGAGGAAGATCTCCCTCTGACCGGAAGTTCCGGTATAGGAGGTAAGTATACAGAGCATTTGGGCGAGTACGAGTACTCACCTAAATACTCGGTATCTGCATCGATAACGATACTTGTATCGGTGAATCCCTAATGTTAACATAATTAACCCTGTGCGTACTGTGCGGCAGATCTCATTATCAGTTGTAAACTAGATTTGAACACTGTCCTAAGAAAGTGTTAAAGATCTAGAAGCATTGTATCTTAATGAGAGGAAGCTCAGTATGTCCCTAATCTATGTATGGGGACAGTCAGAGTTTCCTGTTACTGAAATTGCGATTGAAGCTTGCAAAGGCCCGCTGTAAAGACACATCTAAAAGGTTATACATTTAAAAAAAAAAAAAAAAAAAATACAACCCCAATTCCAGAAAAGTTGTGACGCTGTGAAAAATCTACATAATAATAGAATGCAAGAATTTGCAAATCTTATAAACCAATATTTTATTCACAATAGAAAATAGAATACATATCAAATGTTTAAACAGCCATTTACAAAGTGTTGTTAAAAGAGGAGGGGATGCTACACTGTGGTAAACATGGCCCTATCCCAACTATTTTAAGATGTGTTGATGCCATCAGGTTCAAAATTACCTTATGGCTTTCTTAAAATAGTCCATTTTATCAGTTTAAACATTTGATATGTTTTCTGTTGTGAAAAAATGTTTTGTTTATGAGATTTGCAAATCATTGCATTCTCTTTTTATGTAGATTTTACACAGTGCCCCAACTTTTTGGGAATTGGGGTTGTATTTAGATAAGCTGTGTAAATAGGAAAATATAACACACATATAGAGGGGTTTTCTCAATATTAAAGTGACATTAAACCCTCAGATTTTTTAACATAAAACAATACTGTAATGTGTGCCTTACTGTAATCCATGATTGTTTTCCTTTTCTTTGCTGCTCTTCCTTTTAAATCCGTATCTCTTCTCATGCTGGGCAGAACTTCTGCTTTGCAGCAGACTGCCTTGTCTCTGAAATGGATACATGGTGTCTGTGTGTAGGTTTGCAACCTGAGCCAGCACTACAGGAAGAGGCAACCAGCTGTAAAGGGAAGTTCTCCCCAAGCATGAGAAGACATGAGGATTTAAAAGGAAGAGCAGCAAAGAGAAGGGAAACAACCATGGATTACAGTAAGGCACACATTACAGTATTGTTTTGTGTTAAAAAATCTGAGGGTTTAATGTCACTTTAACTGCAAAAGTGGAAATACATATTAAAGTCCATTTAAAACTACATACCCATCTAAGATTACAAAGAGTGTGTGTGGGATGCACTCGGTTGATTGGGAGAAAATATATATTGTGAAAGTGGCGTGCAGCTCTGTAGTGGATAGGTGAAGGTGTCCTGACGATAAATGAACACAGAAAAAGACACAGGAGTGCTACAGCCTGAGTATGTGACATTGTTGCAATGTGTCAAACAAAATCTGGCTGTGACACAGTGTGTCCAACTGGTGACACAGTGTCTCCAACTAAATGAGAAGGTGATGAAGGGTGTGTGGGCTCTGTGATCGTGATATGACAGCAATTGAATTTACACAAGGTGAATGAAAGGTAATTGGAAAATGGAATGCCCTTACATGGTGGAGTTTATTGAGGTGATCTTCTGTTGTCAATTGTGTGGCAGTGGAGGAGATCAGCATTCCCAGACGGTAAAGGAGCTGCGTCCAATTGGAAAACTGTCTGGTGGTGACAGCTAAATTCCTGTTATTGTGGCAAGTGAGGAGTTTTGTGTCAGGACATGGTGAAGCTGGTGGTGTTTGAGGGATGTCCCGACTTTTCTAGGGAAGGGCCGGCGAGATGAAGGAGTTGAAAGGGATATGGGTATGGCCGCTGTCAGCAGTGCGGAAGAAGGGCAGCCTTTGGGGGCCGGTCATGAGCAACAGGATGTGGGGTGCAAAGGCTGTCCAATGAAGGGCAGTATTGGCATGGGAGAACACGGTCACGATCACAGAGCCCACACATCCTGCATCACCTTCTCATTTAGCTGAACACACTGTGACACCATCCCACAGCCAGATTTTGTTTGACACATTGCAACGTTGTCACGCACTAAGGCTGTAGCGCTCCTGTGTCTTTTTGTTTGCCCATCTAAGATTAACCTGTCCCCAGGGTGACAACACTGCTGTGCAATTTCACTGCAGAACAAACTATTACAGGAAGTGGAAAATTAACAAATTTACCATACAGATGTACAGGTAATGAAACTAAGTAATAGAAGAGATTTAAAAAAAATGCTGTGTTAATGCCAGTGACAGAATGCATCATGAATGTAATTTTTGGTTTTGCCATAGTTGTACTTTAAGTATCACTGGCAACTACATATACAATTTCTTATCACATGACATTGGGGAAAACACAAATCTGGCACTTCATGGCTGAAGAGGACAGGCTTTAGAGGTTATTGTAATCCTCCTGTCTGAATCCATCTGAACTAAGGCACTCTAAAGTGACCCTGTCACCATTGTTGTCAAAGACATGTAAGTCTCATTGCACTTCTGACTGACATAAACCCATAAGCCATAATTCAATCAGTAGATAATGAAGAAGTCGCCGCCACTCTGATATTTGCTCAACCAACCTGTCTTTATTGATGTTGGAAGGTTACATCAACAGCGTTTCTAAACCATGTCAGTTCCCTCATCAGACCAACAACGTGATAAGACAAAGTCCGGTGAAGGAACTGACATGATACCAAAATGTTGTTTTACATTGTGATGTAACCTTCCAACGTCGATAAAGGTGGGTTAGTTATGCAAATATCGGAGTCCTGGTGACTGTCACCATTGTAAACATTAAAAAAACAGAGCTGCCCTATAAAATAAGCAGTTTGATACATAAGTACTTATGCTTTTTGACACTTCTGAGTGTAGACAGCATGCACCCCCTTGGGATCTGTGTTTCCTCCTGCTTGCTGCTATTTATAGAACACAGCAATGATGCAGTGGCTGCTAGCAGGCTGGCTATTGCACCCGCCGACTGAGCAGACCTGAGAGAGAAAGGCCCACCCCTCTGCTCAGTGGGCAGGTGCAATAGCCACCCTGCTATTGCAATATGAAATAGCCAATAGCAGCCTGGCTATTGCTCCCCATTGTTTATATTCTGCTGCCAACTGTAGAATATTGCCACCGGCAGGCAGCAAGATGTAAACAAAGAATATTGTTAGCAACTAAATACATTTAGCTAACAACATTTTTTAGTGTCCACCTGTCTATCAAGCAACCAATCAAAACAAGAAACAAATTGAGGACTTTTTTGTCCTTCATTTTTTTTTGCTGGTTGCTTGAATGCCGGTTAACGGGGAGTTTCCTGTACTGATAAACAGTATGCCTTGGCAATAGATCATTTTAATTAATTAATAATTAAATAATTAATGAACATATCTATTGACATTTTTTTCCTGGGGACCTTCTTATGCTTTAGGTTAATGGTAATCAAAGGTGAATCTGAATTTGGATAGATGTGGTGACTTATAACTCTTCTAATTAAAAGACATTAGTGGAGATAGGAAAATGCTCCAGAATCAACTTCATATTTTTTTCCCCACAAATCAAATATTATTAGTAAGGATAATGAGGTACCCGTTTACAGACAGTATCTCCTTGAATCTTGTTATATTATACCTGTACAGACCTTTGAAGCATTCATTGGTCCCAGAGAAAACAAATTTGCTTGTTGCCATGGTGGAAGCGTGCACATAGGGAAGTCATATGTCGGCTCAAACATTACATCATCAGCAAACCACGGTAGACAAAGGACATGACTTCCAGTAAATATCTGTACATAATAAATACATCAACAAGCTGTACAGACATAGCAGAACAGAAGAAACATCAGGTCATAAATATCCTTTGCAAAGCACATTGCTTGTCTGACCTGTCTTATAATAACAAACTGGTCACAAATGTGAAAGATTAAATCCTTGAAGTAGAATGGGGAATACCAGGCTACGCTTAAAGCAGAACTCCAGGCAGACTTTTTCTACCCCCACACTGCAAGGGTTATGTAGGGTAATGCTTAAAATAATTAACCCTGTCTGTAGTAATGACAGATCTCATCATCACTTGTAAACTGAACACCAGCTTTCCTAACAAAGGGTTAAAGATCTAGAAGCTTGGTTTATTCTACTGTATGTTAATGTGGGGGGAGCTTGGTGTGTCCTTAGTCTTTCTACTAGGACAGTCAAGGTTAACTGTTCTTTGCTGTCTAGGGGGGCTGTATACACGTCATGAAAAAGACTTCCAGACTGTAAAAACACAACAATGTAACTTCTTCATATCATGTGACTCTGCCTCTATTCAAAAGGAAATGAGATAAACTGCCTGCAAAAAAATAATAATAATTATGATTATACAGGATTTATATAGCGCCAACAGTTTGTGCAGCGCTTTACAATATAAGGGAGACATTACAATACAATTCAAGACAAGATGGTAAGGAGGGCCCTGCCCCTGAGGGCTTACAGTCTAAAAGGGAGGGGGAAGTGATACATGAGGAGGTAGCTGTGTGGGGATGACCTGTTTGAGTGATAGTTCAGTGGTCAGGTTGAGGTAGGATATGCTTCCTTGAAGAGATGAGTCTTAAGGGATCGCCTAAAGGCAGTCAGAGTGGGAGATAGTCAGACCAGTTGGGGTGGAGAGTCCCATAGGATGGGAGAGGCTCTAGTGAAGTCCTGGAGGCGAGCATGGGAGGAATTGATGAGTGAGCTGGAAAGTAGTAGGTCATTTGAAGAGCGGAGGGGATGGTTATGGTGGTACTTTAAGACCAGGTTTGAGATGTAGCCGGGGGCAGAGTTGTGGATGGCTTTGTAAGTGGTTGTTAATATTTTGAACATTATCCTTTGGGCTATTTGAAGCCAGTGCAGGGATTGGCAGAGGGGGTTTGCAGACACTGAGCGGTTGGTCAGGTGGATGAGTCTGGCTGCTGAATTCATGATAGACTGAAGGGGGGATAGCCTGTGTAGTGGAAGGCCAATGAGGAGGGAGTTGCAATAGTCAAGACGAGAGATAACAAGGGAGTGGATGAGTAATTTAGCAGTTTCATTGGTGAGAAAGGGGCATATTTTGTAGATGTTACGAAGGTGAGGACGGCAGGATTTGGATAGCGAACGGATGTGGGGAAGAAAGGTAAGGTCCGAGTCAAGGATGACACCTAGGACCTTGGCATGGGGAAGGGCTGGATAGTTGTGTTAACAATCTCAAGGGAAAAGTTGGGGGAAGGTGCACGGGGAGGGGGGAAATATCATGAGCTCAGTTTTTGAAAGGTTGAGTTTTAAATAGTGTTGCGATATCCAGATTGATATGCCAGTTAGTAGATTATAAATAGGTACCTCTCTGGCAGGCAGCAAGTCCTAACTTTAGGCCCCATTCACACAGGGACGTATGCCATGTTCTGGGATTCCTGCGGCAAGAATGTCACATGTCCCCGTTCAGATGTGGCTGTTGTGCCCATTAAAGATAATGACATGGTGACAGTAGTCATCCATGTGCAATTGTATAGATGCATCCAGGTGCAATTGTCTTATCCCACATCTCTCAGCGGACTGCCACTGAGAGATGTGGCTGCTGCCACCCTGCCATTACCTTCAAAGGGTACAGCGGCCGCATCTGAACAGGGACACCTTGGATTCTTGCAACAGGTATTCATAGGTTACTGCAGCAGCAGGAATGTCAGAATGTGAATGTAGCATGGATACAGCCTCCAAATATCTTTGCAGATACATAATCACTTTACCATATAACGTTAAAGTTATACTGTTAACATAGCACTTCCATCAGTGTGATCAAGTGTCATGAGCTAAATGTATAAAACAAATAACTCATTCTGCAAGAAACAAATCATACAATGGTGTAATAAAAATGCATCTGTCTTTTGCCAAAGAAAATATCCCAAAAGTATAGATCTGTGCAGAGCTTCTAGCCAATATACATATGTCTGTGTATAAAGATTTGAATTTATTTGAACTAATATTAGCAAAATATCATGCTGTTTATTTTCTGGGAGATTAATTTTCTTTCTTTCATCTGATCTGCTCCAGTGCTAAAAAGAATATTTTAAAAGTTTTATCCACCATAGCGCGTCTTTTATTGTAGGAACAAAGGGAATACTTTAAATCAAATAAAAGCGCACACAGGTTTTTCCAATTTTAATTCTATTCTCTTTAGGTTTGAAGTTGTCACTTCATAAATATCCATATTTACTGACAAAACAGTAAAGGACATCTGAATGCAAAACAGTCGTACTTTATTTTACACATAAGAAAGAATGGAAAGCTCAAATGAAAATTGAGTTCTGCTGCATTCCACAACTCCTTATAATGCGTATAAAACCTCAATCTAGGAAATGAGAAGCGTATTTGTTCTTTTTTTGTTTTTTTTTTTAAATTAATTTGATTAACAGATCATTAGCAATTTAAAAGAGATCTACTAGATATATAAAGAGATACTAGATATACTAACGTCCTGGAGATTGGACTACAATCTTAATACAAAGTAATAAACTAAACATGAGATTGTAATCCATCACAGGAGTGAGCTTGGAGGGGTGGCTACTTTACAAACACACAAGGGACCATGGGGAACAAAAGTAGCCACCCTCCAGAAAGAAGAACAGTGACAGCATGAATTCAGAGAGGATTTGAGGATCTACAGCTGAGTGATACACACATAAGATACATTTTTGTTAAAATTTAAGGTACTGTATTTTGCGCTCAATAAGGCGCACCTGACCATAGGACGCAGGGAGGTTCTATGACAGCTGTAGTTAGTGACAGCTGAGGCAGGTGGCGCTGTGATTACAGCGCCACAATCTCAGTGATCACACAGAGCAGACGAAGAACGGACGTCTGCTCTACGGGCTCTATGGTGAGCTCCTATGCCGTGGTCACGGGTCCCCCAGAAGAGAGGGGGACCCCGAAAACCACAGTGAGGGGGCCCCAGACACGATCGCCGCCGCTGCTCGATTTGATACAAGTGATCTGATTAGATCACTTGTATTAAACGAGCAGCGGCTCCCACTGTACATTTAGCTCTGCTTGTCCGGAGCAGGGCTAAATGTACAAAAAACTACTCGCCTGGCGCCCGAAACTGCATGTCCCGGGCGTCCGGCGATAGGGATTCGCTCCACAGGACGCACAGACATTTTTGCCCGCCTTTTGGGGGGGGGAGTGTGTCTTATGGAGCGAAAAATAGGGTACTTGAATGCATTTTTAGTTTAGTGCCACTTTAAGCATAAGTGTATCAAAAGTGCAATTGCACTTTAAAGCAAAATTAAAGGCAGATACATAATATCTAGTTCATATGTGTCACATACATGTAAATGTTATCAAATTAAGATTCGCTTATATCCATATCAATATAAATATCTTAGAACAAGGTCAAATAATGCAGATCCCCTTTCACTTGATATATAAAGTCAGGTGGGTAAGACCCAGACGGCTGCAAAGTTGGAATAACAGAAAACACCTCTTCCTCTTTGGTAAGTGAAAGGGGATTTTCATTATTTGACCTTGTTCTGAGGTCTGTATATAAAGTGAGCACCACTCCTGTGGGTGATTGCTGATCGGGAACTGCTGGAGATATCAGGAACTTTTTACATTGAAGCTGTACATGCAACGTTGAACTACTCATTTTGGGACACTTAAATATCACACTTTTTTTGCATGTATACATGAAATGTACTTTATCGATTAAGATATTTATATTGATATGGATATAAGCTAGTCTTAATTTGATCACGCTTACATTCACTGTACATACAGTAATATCTCCATGTATGTATATATAGAAGAAATCCCTTTCAGTTTATTTTTTTGCTGTCTAAATACCATTGGCGAGAATTCCTTTAACGTCATGCCCCAGGAAGCGAAAATAAATCTCTACACAATGAGGAGCATTCCTCTTTTGGACAGATGGCACTGAAACAGGTATCCCCATTGGAATATTTACCCTCACCCCTTGTATTGGTGTATTGGTGACAGCTCTAGAATTTTGAATTTCCCATTAATTTCCTTCTCATCAATGATAGTCAACAAGACCAACAGAGAAGGCAAATCTACCTAATGGGGGCACAGACAGCAATAAAGACTTGACAGGGGTTCGAATAATCCCCAACTGTAACCAACACACCAAAAGGTTTTGGTTATGCAAATGCTTTAACCAAGTTATGCATTCATGATAAAACTTCCTTAAATGTACTTTAAACAATACCTTAGTCAATCAATGTGGTTCATGCACAAGGGCAACACTGCAATTCAGTGGTTTTACTAAATTGCACAGCACACAGGGAAGAAACCACAGTGTTGACCTCATCAGGGTTTTGCTATGAAATAAAAGCACCACAATTCACCTGCGTTTTAGTGTATGCAAAGCACACATGTGAACCAAGAACAAAAAGCTGCAGATCCATTAATAGGCCTGTTGTGCATTGTGGTAAATCTGGTATAAATCAACCTCTTCTTGGCTTGTCTATTGGACTGAGGGTAACTGGGACTAGAGTAAACTAGTCTGATTCCCCACTGATATGTGAAAGTATTTTTTTTTTGTAATGCATGTTGTCTAAAACAAACATTTTGTATCATATAGTGTTTTGCAAGCACAGACTTGGGTCAATGATGGTGTGAGAGCTTTTAGTTGGTAGGTTACGGATTTGTTATAATTATAAAAAAAAAGCCCACAATCTTCAACACACATCTTTTGTAGCTTATATCTTGGCTAGATTGCAACATGATAGTTCAGGTTGACTGGCTGGCCTTTTTTTTTTTAGAGACCTGACGTGTCAGTTATTGGCAGTTGAGGGTGAAAAATGCAACAGACGAATATCTCTATAGTTTTTACATTACTTTATATTTCTCTCTCTCTTTAGGTCTCCCTTTTTCATGCAGCTGTGCAAATGCTGAGAGAATGGTATCTTAATGTGTATCTTATTTGTAGGTTTGTAACAATTCAGAATAATTGTTCCAAGGGGAACCACTTTATCATCAAGAAATAAGTCTTTTGTTTTTAACCCCTGCTCTCCACATCAGCCCTTTATATGAGCTGTAGCTCAACACGTGTGTTTCTTCCCGTAAAAATGTAGTATTATCCCATGTAATGAAAAGCAGGTTAGATTTCTATTTCTTTTACTAGCAGCTGCAGTCTTGTGCAGGAATCAGATTGGTGTCACCCAGAGCAGTGGGTTCAATTTTCAAAATAGCACATACTGAACTAACTGTTTTCAATTAGCCGATACCCTATATCCCTATAGCTCCAGGCAGATATTAACAGCACAAATTAAAGCAGCTCTGTAGTCTTTAATTCAACATTACAATTTTTTTTAAATATGCGAGCAGTGTAAGTACCTGATTTTGGCATTGTTTCAACCTCTTGCAGTCTATTGCACAGTCTGCACAGCAGAGCACCTCCTCTAAAGAACAGAGTTTTGTGAATCTCAGCACAGGATAAACAGAAATACAAATCCTTTGGCAGGCAAAACAACTCATTTATGTACTCCATCTGTGTATTTACCTGTTTGTCTGGAGTCCAGCTTTAAGTTACAGTTTATTCTACAGTAGCATCTGAATACCAGACTTCATATGGCTCATGTGTTGTCTTGGGCCTCATTCACACTGACGTATAATATGCTGCGTGCAGATGCATAAAGCGTTTTTCCCCAGTGCGCACCTGTATGTAGCTGTCAGGGACCACGACCCCTCCAGGTGGCACCCGTGGAGCAGATCCTGCAGTTCCAGTGCTAGTCTGCAGGTGTCTCTGGGGAGTCAATGGCTGTCTGGGACTTGAGCACCTCCAAGTGGCGCTGTGACGCAGGTACCAGGACCTTCAGCTCTAGGGCTCACGTACAGATGGCTCTGCAATTAAGCACCACCTGGTTCCATACACACAGCTGCATATGGAGCCGTATTTTTGCACTGTGTAAAGATGCGCAAAACAAACTGGAACTGAGATGCGTCCGTGCCTACCTAGAATTTTTGTGTATTTTACGTGTGTACGCTCATATGCGCGTGTGCGCACGTACAGTAAAGTTTCTGGTAAAAAATACATTAATTCATAAACAAGATATCCTGTGTAGGCCTTGCCCATTCTGGAGCACATTGTTGGCCAGTGCTGATAGGAGAGCAGCATATTGCAGAACATGACAATTTTGCTCTTGTGTTGTGTGAATGAGGCCTTACTTTTCTTAGTTTTTTTCCACTACGGCAATTCTGGTGCTGCAGTACCTAAAAAGATGATTGTTCCCCCAAACTTATATAGTGTTATTGTCTAAACTAACTATTAAATAAATCTGGGTATTCACAGAGTGAAATTTGGCCGATTCTTAATGAATTGGCTGAAATTCGCTCAGTGGGTGGCCTTGTCTGCCGGATCCCACCAAACATATTTCTACTGAAAAATTAAAGAAGCTGAGCAGAAAATTGTCAGGCGGAAAGTGCCTGCATCCAAAAAGATGCAGGCGCTGTTCAGGTATTTTGACAGTCAGCAGGTCAACTGTCAAAATGCAATAGCTGCAGCAGTATATTCCTTCACACTGTTTAGCGTGGATGGAGCAATCCACCAGATTTTGAAGGTTCAGCCTGAAAGCTGATCAAAAAAATCTATGTATAGCTTTGTTCTTTGCATTTTTTCATATTTTATTTATTCGCATTGCAGATTCTGCACTTTGTTTACACTTATATAGCCTCAGGTGAGGCATGAGGCACAGTTTGTGTAAATGTCCATTCTGACTATTATTGTTCTTAAATACAGTTCAGGTGATTATGACAGCATATGACCTAAGATTGTATAAGTTCTGCCTGATTGCCTTGACAAGATCTTTGGATATGTAGAATCTGGTTAGCCAGGGCATATTAAATACTGGGAAATACAGTAAACTCCCCATAGGTGCCGGATAACTGTAGTTTCTGGTTGCTTGAGAGTTATTAGTAACTCTCAAGCAATTTCCTAGCCTGTGAAAAGTTCTCTCTCAGGTCCGCTCCTCTGCTTACTGGGTGGATGCAATAGCCAGGCTGGCTGTTGCTCCCCATTCCTTACATCCTGCTTCCGACCACGGAATCTGGCCCCCAGCAAGATGTGTACAAAGAATTTCATTAGCAGCTAATTACCTTTAGTTGCTAACAAAACTTTTTTGGGTCCCCATGTCTATCAAGCAACCGGCAAACAAAATCAGGTACAGATTATATCCTTGATTTTTTTTGCTGGATTCTTGGGAGTGTCGGTTGATCAAATGCCAGATAATAGGGTGTTTACCGTACTGCCTCTTTTCCTGGCTCATTGACTGACAAGGAGAAACATGGAAGGGGAAGGAATCTAGTGTAACACAGGGACAGGTGTCTAGTCTGGTATTAGGTGAGAAGAAACTCAGAAGGCCACCAGGGACCCACTAGACACCACAAAGGTACTGGATCACCAGAGAGAAGCAGAAAGCAGTCACCCTCATCCACAAAGGACCAGGATCTGGAGAGGCTGCACAAAGACCCCACCATCTGCATATAAAGCAGCTGCAGGCAGAGGCCACGCAGCCTACCTCTCCCTGTGAATAGTTGGGACACTTTGCACAGATACCCTTTAGGATTACAAATACCTTCACTTGAAGGTTGAGTGACCATGGTTAAACTTAAAGTGTCCCACTGCAGAAAGACCTTGTGAGGATTTACCCATTGGCCAGCGATTAGTCAGGGTCTAAACAGTCTAGCTAGGCCTTATTATAGTTACCCTTATTACTCTGAGTCCATATCGGGGATATTTGTTGCACTGATTGTTTAATATTGCTTACCGTGTGGCCAAGTGTGTTTTAGGCAAGGCCTTTCATTGGCAGTACAGAGACCGAACGTCAGTCCTATTCACTTTGTTGTGTTATTGAATTATACCATACCACTGTTTATGAACCATTGTATTTACTATTGTCAAGCCTGTTTAACCACTTCTTTTCTTCTGGGCTCGTTACCAAATTTATTAAAGTTCCTGGTGTTGGTGTAGTCTTGGGGTCCAGTTGCAGGGCGAGTCACCACTAGAAATGGAGAACCCAATATTTCCAGCAGGTGCTTTGGGGGTCAGTGCTACAACTGTATTACCTTCTGTGTGCTGTATTGCTTCCTGGTGGCCCCTACATCACTATAGGACCTTTGTGACGTATGGGCCAGCAGATGGAACCACAGAACGCAGTGGGGGACCAGGCATCTGACACACCTAGAAGTGTGCCCTTTGCTGAAGATGGGTAATGGATGCTGATGGATAACTGTTGACAACTGTGAAAATCAGAACCCGATGGAGAGGTAAGTATACTTTTTTTTGCAGGAAGCTTATTTTTCAACCTTTTTGGATAGCGACAGTTGCTGTAAAGTGGCTGCTCAATTTAGATTGTAAATTTAAGGTGACACTATCATCCAAATAAGGAAAATGTATTTCACTATCATACTCTAGAGTACATTTTGCCTCTCTTATTATTTCTGTTAATACAGATTAATTTATTATATAGTACTTTCAATATAGAGCAAGTTATGTTTGTGTTTTTCCTACAGTCACCTTTGTTACTTATACTTTCTCTGATGAATCCCAAATGTCAATGCCTCTGTAATATAGTTTGAATAACCTCATAGCTACACACTTTGTTCAATTAGAATAAAAGTAACAATGATATGCTAACACTTAAACCATTCAAACTGCAATTATTAGAGCAAGCTTTGTGTAGGATGAATTTCAGCAAGGCCCAATAAATAGCGCTGTACATGAGGAATAAAAATGAAATAGGAAGAAAGACAATCAGCTATGGATATCAAAAGTAAACTGAAAAATATGTTGGCTCCAGATGTATTTTTTCTTTCATTCCAATCACAGTTACGAAATGCTGCAGAACTCTACAATAGGGCACTGCATATTAAATAGGGTTGTTAGATGTTCCATAACACTCTGTTCAGTTTAAAAGATAATCAATTAAAAACATATGTGAATTGTTCTAAACATCCAAAACCACATACTGCTGAGTGTAGCCCAAACATTGGTTATAGAACTAATAGCCCAGAAAAATTGGAGCATATTGATGGTGCCCCCCGTCCACAGAGAACGTGGAAGTCTTATTGTAGTCTGTTGTATCCTGGAATGATGATCGTAACAGTTCATCATTGCTTTTTAATTTGATGTGCTTTTATACATTTAGGAAGTCTTGAGTCATGTTTGGAAAGGAAAAAAACACATATTTATAGACTAATTTTTGTACAGAGTTGCTAACATTTGGACTTTTGAGCGTTGGTATTTAAATAACTCTTTTTTTAATTAAAAACAGGGAAAAACAGGCACGCAATTTGCATATTAAGTATAGAACATAATCAAAAACAGTTTTAATGGAAAAATTTGAGATTTACAAACAAAGCAATGTAGGACTATTGATACCAAATGTCTTGATTTTTTCAGGGCAACTTTGCAAAAAAGTCTTTCAGTCAAGGAGAATTATAAAAAATAGGATTATGTGGTGAGAATTCCTACCCCCATGGCATTATTGGCCTAATAAGGAAGTATTATTTTTTGTTATTAGTTGCTGGAAGGAAAAAAGAAGAAAAATATTTCCCTAATAAAACATAAAGGCTGAGGAGAGGCTGTCAGCAATGTTTCCTCTGGGGAGTGAATGTGTGTATTGTCATACCAGTTTGTAACATAGTAAACACAGCTGGGTTGAGTTATTGAGGGAATACAGCATGCTTAATTTGCAAGTGAATTTCCACTTAATTTATTGAATGAGGTCAAACTAAATGAAAATTCAATGCAAAGAATACCCAATACCCAGTGCAAAACCCCCCAAAAAACAGGATCTTTGCTTGCACATAATTGGTTGAAGGAACTCAGCACAGTTTCCACTCATTCATTAAGCCAAGTATAATTCACTATTATAAGTGAACAGCATATACTCCTTTTAGTAAATCGACTCCAATGCTTGAAAAAGCTCCGCTAGCATAACTGTGAATGGAAGTCATTGCAGTTTCATCACACAGACGTGAATCACGCCTAAAGTGACCAGCCGGCTTTTTTAAACGATAATATTTTTAGCGCTTTTTTTAACTTTTGTATGCTGTGTGATCGAAATAAACCTGGGTTTTATTACGCTATGATCGTATGCTTTATCTTTCTTGGCTGATTGGACATCCTACCGGGGGGACTCCTATAAATAAGGATCCTTCGTTTAAACACCTCGGAGAAACGGGAGCCCCTTCCTTCTCTGAAGTTCCATTGAGCGGGAGAAGTAAAGACGGAGCTCCAGGCTTACCTTGATGAAACAAACGGTTGTTTAACATCTTCTGATCCGGTGAGTGCATTCCCTTGAGGGGATTTTTTCCTCATTTTTTCTTCGGTTCTTTTTGGATTTTCGTTGGACACATCACTTAATTGGAAAACGCACTGGTCTCACTGTGGAAGTGCTTTATATTTATAGAGTTTTTAAGACTTTAAAAGACTCAGTCATTTTGGACTACTCCCATTCACACATATATATATGTTTATTTATTACAAGTAGTTGCACATTGAATGTTGTATTTATTATGTATTCATATAATTTATCCACACTTGACACATTTATTCATAATTTATCACAGGTCTATTAACAATAATTCTATATTATGTACATATATATATTTTTACACATCACTGATCAAATTTAATGGATTAATATCCTTTATACACATTTTTCACATTGTATTTAAATTGATGGTATTGATCCTTTATACACATTTTTCACATTGTATTTGAAATGATGGTATTGATCTTTTGAGATACATCCTTTATTGAATTTTCGAGATATAGTTTATACACTCTTCAATTGTATGCTTCAAACCTCGATCTTAACGTTTGATTTCTCATATATCCACAAATGAAGTGTAAGAGGATGTTAGTTATACATCCTCTTACAATGTATGCTGCTCCTTGATGTTTAAAAGTTTTACTTTCCTGTAGTATCAGTTGGTCCCTTGAGCACTAAGCCCTGATATCTTGTTTAGAGTGTCGCTTTTCCCTTGCATGGAAAGGAAGCTGTATGTGTCTCCACCGATACACATAGACACAGCAAGGCAATCCAATCCCCTGCTCTCTGCTTCCCCTTCTCCAAGTTAATAGATGGATGGCTGTTGAAGACTGTACTCTGATTTGTGATCTTGGACTGACAGGAAGTTCGGGGAAGCTGAGCTAGGAGTCAACTGATTAGAAATATGATGACTGTAAGTGCTTGGAGAAAAATGTAAGAAATACTTTGATGGGCAATGTATATTTTTTTGATCTGGATTCAAAGTTTTGAGAGTTTAATACTGCTTTAAAATATTTAAATAAAAATGTTCATATTGTTAAAGTGAATCATTATATATAATAAACTTTCACCAAATTATATATCTTGTAACACTACATTAGACTTTCTACTTACTTTACCAGATATACTAATCACATTTCTCAGGTGAATGACTTTCCACTTACTTCATATAGTCATATTTTAGCGACGAGTGTTAAAATGAAGAGTAGGCTGTATGTTATGTCAGGTGACAAGTTGAAAAGCATTGCAGATGTTGCTTAGCAGGCATGCCAAGAATTGTCCGTTCCTGGATTAAACATTCCCTAAATTTTTTATAGCATAATACATTCGCCCATAGATAGCCATGTACCACCTAGATTTCCGAGTCGGCACAAGTTTTTACTGTAAATCCTATCTAGGGCAAATAGATTTCTTCTAAAGGTGTGACTTAAAAGATCATAAAATTCTCAACACTGCTTTGTAACCATAGAAATATCAAGAGAGGAAAAGGATACAATGTTAAAGCCATTAACACTGTACATTTATAACACAAATTATATGACCACCACTTTTTTTCTTTAGAGTTGATAAATGTGACCAGTTTGGGCACATGCAAATGTACATTCTTCCCATGAGACAGGCAACCTAAACATAGTACAGAACATGCAACCTAAACATACTACAGAAAATTATATGTACTAAATTCTATATATACTAACATATCATTTACAATTGTACATTCTTTCCATGTTACATGCAACCTAAACATTCTACAGAAAATGATATGTACTAAATTCTATATATACTAAAGCAACAGAACATTAGTATATTAGCTAGAAGTCTCAATATTAGTGATGATGTTACAATTGATGAAGAATAATCGTGGTGACATATGCTTATGGTCACAATGTTTAGCTAAAATCTCTATCTCTAAAATGTCTCTTGCCATTGGATTATGAGTTGATTAAATTACCATAATTACTGAATGATCAGACTCTTCATCATCTTGCTCTAGTGCGCAAAGAACACATTCACAAGTCTGATTTGGATTACTTTAACCTTGTACCAAGTTGATTATATTGGCCATCAGTTTATATGTAAAGAATGATAAAAAGTACAGCTACACAAATCAATGACTAAAAGCTGCAGTATATTTAATAGTTTTTAAAGTGGTAGTAACCCGGAGTGTAAAGGGTGGAGTTTTGACCATAACGTGCATGCATGCACAGTGCTGTTGGATCTAACTTCAATCCCCTGATCTGTCCCCTACTACTGCCATCTCCATCACTGCCACTTTCGGATTCCGTGGGATTCCTTTTGGGCCATTGGAAGGCCACTGATGGTGTAACTATTGCACATGAGCACAGGCGTTACATTGTCCCCAGCATTAGGAGCATTAACAGCATTTTAGAGATGCTGTGAATGAGCTGAGTGTGCACTGTGCGGTGCATAGGCCGTACAGTGTACACACACAATATAAAATCACTGGGAAGAGGAAGAACTGTTTTGGCAGAAGATATTTTACATCTTGGCACATTTGTATGTGGCTCGCATTATTCATTCACATCACCGCACTTGTATTCCACGTTACAGACATGGACTGGAGTGTAAGAATCTGCAGGAGTCAAAGCATTGCACACACGATCCACTGATCATGGTTCTAATGTTTTACTAACTCCAATGCAAAAATATTATAAATCCAATTCACTTTTAGAAAGAAGTGTGCATTTATTATGTTTCTTTCCAAAAAGTGGACTTTACCTTAAAATACCTCCCCCTCATTTCCATAACAAAGAGGGGGTGGAGATTCTATAGTTCTCAGAGATAACTGGGAGCAATGTAACTGATAAGAATACGGAACAGGTAGAGAGTATGGGACAGTATCGGCTGACAACAATTCTAATATGAACATCAAATCCACATACAAGCATATATTTCTACAAAGAGCCACTTGCAGTATAATTTACTCTACCTAGTTCTCTCTCTTGGATACTTCACCTTGAATGGGGTGCAAGGCCATAATAAATCAGTGAGTGTCTTTTCCTGTATTGTTCCTCATCATTTTAAAGGTTATATCATGCATCACTAGAAAATTATTCACAACATTGGTTGTTATTATAGCACTTAATGATTTACAGACACACAGACACTTCAGTTTACTAGCATCCAGTCATTGCAAGCGATAGAAGGAGACATTCATGTAGACAGTATTGCAGACTTTAAGAAGATCACACTTGGCTATTTAAAATATGCAGAAAAGGAGTCAATCAGCATTAATCTATTACATAAAACCTTTGTCAAGAGAAAGATAGGACTGCCACTTCTAAAAATGTGATTTCCCTGAGTGTCTATGATTTTAATGCTTTCTGACTCACTGATACAGAAGATGGCAGATTGTGAAGCCAAAATTCCAGAACTGCGTAATTAACCAGTAATTCAGGAAGTACTGAAACCATGGATCAGTATTACAGACAGAATACTGATCCAAAAGCTGGTCAGTATCCTACATGTTACTCTCAATACAGATTTTCTTCAACTAAGTTGAACTTCTTAGTTGCTATGTCCCCTTTGCATATACAGTATGTCTTACTCTTTGCACTTTGTATAACTGGGGACATTTGATGGTCTCATGACTACCCAATACATTGGTATAGCTAAAAATAATTTAAAGTACCTACTAGGGATGCGCCAATACCGTTTTTTGGTATTGAGTACCAGTACCGATATTTTTTTTTACGGTACTTGCCGATATCAGTGCTGTGTTCCCTAATTATCAGGAAGGCAAGTTGTCTAGCAACAAGTGAAGCAAGTTTTCTAGCCAATCAGGAAGCCAGGAGGCGGGTCATAAACCGCCGCTCACCTTCTTTATTGGAAAGAAAGCCAGCTCCATGCTCCCCCGGCACTGCCAGTCAGAGGGAGATCTCACTCTGACCGGAAGTTCCAGCATTGGAGCATTTGGGCAAGTACGAGTACAAATAGTAGCATCGGTGCACCCCTAGTACCTACGATAGTTATGCTCTATAATGTTAGCTTCATAATGTGTGTATGTACTGTATGTAGATATCCATACAGTCTGTGTGCTATCTGTGTGACTGTGTTTCTCATGCACGTTTCTCAAGTACTTTACCCTCATTCCAACTTTCCAAGAAATAACTGGAATTACTTGTGGAAAAGCATTTGCTTGTTTGTTAAATGGCAGGCTGTCCTCAATGCCACATTAACATCCAATATATGTGAAATAATTTCCTTGCCCAGCTTATTTAAAATATATTGCTTCAGCAGATAAATATTTATTGAAGTCTATACTTTCAGCTTTTAATAACAGGAGATGGAAATTCACCTGGACAGTACAAATAAGGTTCTGTTGGCTTTCCAAAACTGTATTTGGATAGAAGTACCAACACAGATAAATTATCCAGCAGGTCAGACACTTTTTACTTAATCTGTACATTTTTAGCCAGTGTATAGGGTGTGGACATCTCCACCAAATGAGCAACATCTGCTTGAAATATTCTGTGGATGGGTTGAAAAAAACCCCCAGATAAGATGACAGGATCTATCCATGCTAAATACGTAGTGTATAAACAGTTGGAGTTGTCATAGCAAACGCTGCAGGGACCATCCTTGAATGTGATTCAGAAATACTTGTTTTCTCCTAACATCACACGAGTGAAAATATTATGAAGAAATGTTTGTTATTCAGAAAAGGCATTTTTATTCACCAGTTTTTATACTATGTGAAATACTGTATTTGTTGGTAATAGTGCAGTAGGGGGTTATTAATAACAAGAACATATTGTGATGCCTTTTTTTATAGTTTGCCTTGGTGCCCAAGGAATGTATCCAGATAACTGAATGGTGAACATATGTGTGAAAAAATATAAGACCCAGATTAACTGAACCGAAGCTGGATCAGCCACCCCTGTTGTACTGTGCTTGGCCACTGCATAGGGCCAGTCAAGTAACAAGGAATGCTTTAGTTTATAGATGGAGCCTGCTGGGTTCAGTCAGCCTCTGGCTTTTTAAATGCATCAGACACTCCAGCAGCAAGACCTGTCCTCCAGGAAACTCTGGGTGTTTTTGCCCACCTTTGTTTGTTTTCCAGCTTCCTCTGCATTCGCACAATATGAAATAAGTAAAAAATCTTAAGAGAAGAGCAGGGCTCCCTCACAATGGCCACAGCAGGTGTTCAACTCTTTACTCTAGGACTTCTAAGGTTCAGGTTTTTAGGTTTAGGTTAAAAAATTGGTTGAGGTATCGGTCCAGTAGGATCATGCCCTTCACTTTGCCCATCGATCCTCCATATCTAACAAATATCAGGAGCTTAACTAAAACTAGTTATGCAATGGTGTAGAACACTGGCTCTTCTCTCCCGCATATATCCAGGTGCTGAAGACAAATGTTGGCGCTGTGGGGAATCACCAGGTTGCCTTTTGCTTGTCTTCTGAAGCAAAAGGTATAGAAGTAAGCCTAACGTTAAGACGGAACTCAAGCCAAAACATGTATTTAAAGTTTTAAGTAGAATAGGGAAGGGTTAAAATCTGTACTGTACTGGTGCTGTTGATGATTCCTTCCTTTCTGGGAGGTACCACTTTCACAGGCTTCTCCACAAAAGCAATTGTTTCCAGCATCCATCCTCTTTCTCAGACTGATGATTATTCATAAGCATGAGAAATGCAGGAATATTCAAAATGTTTGCGTTTCTTGCTGGTTTGGGAATCCTTATTTGGTGGTGCAAAAACTGCTGAATTGAAACAGAAGTAGTGTGTATACTGTATGTGATTTGCTGTAGATAAGATAGAATATTAGCCAATCTGATGGCTGCAAATTGTCCCAATCAGAGCTATATATCAAATACGGCAGATCAGTTCACATATTGTTAATAATCATATCACTAGTCGTTTTTTTTTTTTAAGCTCATTGTAATTTAGTTTAGTCATTTTCTGTAGTGCTGATAACAGGTGTAGTAAAAAGGAATAAATATAGGACCTTGCTGCAAAAACCTAAACTTATATTTTGAGATAGATAAAAAACAAGATAAATATAACCAACATTACTATACATTTATCTCTTTTTAATACAACTATAATTACCACTGAACAAAACAATCCACATCTGTCACATAAAAACATGGCCCAATGTAGTATTTTTTTTTTCTTTTTTTAGTCTAATGATGCTGGCTACATATGAATGTATTGGCAAAGAAGCTTTACTTGTCCATGAGTGTTCACATTTGCCAGTGCATCTGGCTGATTTTCCACCACTACCCATCAATCTTGTTTGAATGCAGACATATGCAACAAGTTTATGTAAAAAAAGAAAGCTTTATTAACTCTGAATGTTTGACTCCTGGAGCACAATGTACTCTATTAAATATACATATCATGTTTAATGTATTAAGATGCCAGAATTCATAATAAGACCAAAAAGTAATGAAACTTTAATGCTACATTTCCAATAAGTATATAATACTATTAAATAATATAAAAACTGTCTTGAGGCATACACGCTTTCATATCCTAAAATGGCTACAATTTCCTGTATGTATTGCACTCTGCGTGATTTCTTGCAAAGTTTTTCAGCTCTGCTAAAGTGCCAGTTCACTTTCAAACTGATAAGAAAATATTTCATAATAGCATTATGATTTTAAAGCCTATACACCAACAATGAACTTACAAGATACATTTTTGTTTTGTTTTAGATGATAAAGACATACTTGTAAAAGTCAGACATGAAAAATAAAGTGTTGCTGCATAAAACCAATAAGTCATTTTATGGAAAGCAGTTTATAACCAAAATGCAGTGCATATTGTGCTCCTGCAACATACACAATGACAGATAAGCTCCGTAATTTCTGACAGATCTGGAGCCATGGCGAGGGGATTGGGCCTGTTATCCACAAGGTCCAGAACTGGTTAATGCTCCCCAACAGATAGGCCTAAAATAAAGGAGGAGCAACAGCAGGTTTAAAAACAAATTAAATAATGGTAGCTTATATGTATTCTGCATCGGGGTCCACAATGATATGCAGATGGCCACTGAGAAAATGGACAAATATCATTGCTCCTTTGGGGTTGGCAGAGTTTAGGAAGTGTGCAGTTATCTATGCTTTATATAGATCGGTGCTATTTTTGTTTCTAATCTTCCTCTGTGTGAGAGTTTACTTATCACTGATTGCTTCATATTTCAGAAGCATATTTATAGAAGGGGGTGTCACAAGAACACATAAGTAGAAATGGGCAAGTGTAAAAATATAGATTTCTACCAAGAAAATAACATAATAAAAGACTACAAGAAAGCTTAGCCTGAACTTGGCCCTCCTTGTCTCTGCACATATTGGCCATGTGAACCACTTCTACAATTGTACAGCCAATGTGTTTGGTTAGGAAATACCATGGCATGGCAGGCATGGTTACCCCATAGGAAACTCACCATAGTAGGACAGGATGATTTGCATGAATGCATAGTTGACCAAAGACACATATATCCATTTACAAGTGAGTAATTTATCTCGTTGTTGCTCTAAAACCCTATAATGACAAGTAAACAAAACATGCCTTAATAACAATCATTCCTAAAATACAAACAAAAACAAAACACAGGTCAACCTAACATCACAGCTGGCAGAATTATAAAAATGAATTGCCCAGGGCATTTAATAATATTAGGATCATACCAGTTTTTGTTATTGTCTTAAAAAAAACAAAAACAAATGTTAGCAATCCTGATAAAGATATGCAACAAACATCAGTATATTATTGCTACAATCATTGTTAGTAACATTAATAGAATGTTTATTACATTTTACAAATAGTAACCTGTTTTTGTTTAATTATACTTGATTTATTTATGTGTCTCTTTGTCAATGTGCACAAGCTGTGTCTTTATTCAAGCACCTGCAAGTTCTTGTTTTGTACAACTCGTTTCCATGGAAGGGTTTCTACAGCTACTTGTTTGAGGGTCCTTTGGCCTTCAAAATATGTGGGATACGCAACATTTTTCCAATACTCACATATTGTTCAGGACAGCAGACATGGGTAAAGTCTAACTTTATGTCTAATATATCTAATCACTAGACGGTCACTACCATCATGATTTTTATTGTGTTGTTTGTATTTCACTTAGATTACTGTTAATCCTGACTTCTAAAATATGTTGCATTAAGCATAGAAACTCTAATTATAAGTCCACCAGGACATCCTGCATAGTCAAACTCTAGACTCTTGGACTGACAAATGCAGAAACAAAAATGCAGTTATCCAGAACAATTTTCTTGATGTTTTTATGGTTTATGGAACAGAAAGGGAATACTTACCTAATTTCTTGTTCCAAAAATCTTCCCGACACCTCTTCTCTTTCACAACTAGTCCCAAAAAGCCACTACACGTCTCCAATTGGCTTCTTCACCGACGTCATCATGTACACCAGAAGTCCTGCATTGTATGTGAGGATGTCAAGGGCCTGTTCACATTCTAGGGCTGTCGCAGGAGTGGGAGCAGAGAAGAGCTTCGGCTTCAGATATGCAAGGAATGAAGTAAGTGCTTCCGGCAAGCTACTTAAAGCTTTTCAAATACTTGGTAAATATGTTCTGCAAGTAATGGGTTTTAGGCTTGCTGTCATATGCTATGTTTAAAAATACTGATGTATTGGGCCCTAAAATAATCTTCAATTCCAATCTGCGAGCGCTTAATAAAAATTTAAAGGAAACCTGTCATTATATAATTATAGGAGCTAACACTTTTAGAGGTGTGCATTCTGAGACTGTCATTATTTTCCTTACGTCAATTCACTAAGTAAAACTGTGATCCCAACTGATCATGCAGCCAGTAAAGCCCAGAAGCTTGTACCTTTAAAAAGACAGTTATGCCAGTTAATGGTATATTTAGCCAGCTTTAAATTTTAGCCTGCTGAAGCTTGATAAATGTCTCACTCAACACTCTTATTAAGATCTGTAGTCAAATTTCCCAGAATAGGCATAAGGATTACTTTGTATAAGCTTTGAAAAAATTCTGAACATAATTATGCTTAGAGTACCATTTACAAAATAGTCATGTGTGTACTGCTTCACAGGTCTAAATGATCATGTTACATAAATATACCCAAAGCCACATTTAGAAACTTAGGACTAACCCAAATCATCTGCTCCACTTCGACCAGTATATGATCTCACCTATGAAAACCCTTTCTAAATGTCATCTACACCATGTGTATAGTTCCATGTATACTGATCAGCAGGGCTGAAGCTAGGAAGGGCGTCACTGCTCTGGAAGAGAGCGGCACTTTATGAGCCTATTTCAAGCCTCACTTCTGCTACGCGGCATTCAGAAAGGCCCAGCTGAGCCACAGAGCAGAGGCTTGAATTAAGAGATTTCAAGCCTCGCCTCCGTGACGGATTAGTGTCTTTAGACCCGCTTCTGTGCTCGCTTCTTTTGGTGCGGTGGCGCCCCTCCTGATCCACCATGTTGAAAAGGCTTGAAATCACTTCATTCAAGACTCTCCTCCATGGCATATTGGAAGGGGCACTGCCGGGAAAATAGAAGTGAGCCCAGAAGCAGCTCTTTAATTAACAAAGCAGCACTGGAGAATGAGGCGATTTGAAGCCTAACCTCTGCTGTGGATCAGGAGGGACGTCGCTGCAACAAAAGAAGAAAAGAGCCCAGAAGTATGGGGTGGGGACAGGGTTGTGTAGATGAAGAACTTCTTCTGAAGGGGGGGGCAACTCTGAGTCTTTGTCCGGGATGACGGAACGTTTAGCTTAAACCACTGGTAGATATGAATGCCAAATAAAACACTAAACATCATATTATTGTGGTTCCAAATTAAACATTCATTCATTCAACTTACATCACAATTATGAGTGCATGGCACTTCAATTCATCAAATGCAAGATTGACAGATGTGTAAATCCATTTCTATAAAACTAAAATCAGAAAGAAAAGCAACCTGTTCATTTTAACATAATACAATCATAAAGGAATCTACTACAATAAAAAACAGTTTTATTAAATTGACCTTCAATTTTCATTAAGAAAGGGGGAAAGCTCCTTATTCATGGGCAGTGTGGTTTGCATTCTTCAGATCCTGACAATTTGTTTCTTTTTTTTTCTTCAAGGGAAGGTTGAGAGCACAGCTCTGAAACCCCCAATTTTTGATCTTTGATTTAATTGTTGCCTGGCAAACCAATTGACTGGTCTCCTGAGGCTGAAGCTGTATGGCTACATTGACACAGGCCTCCTGCCTTTGGTTTATTTAAACACAGGAGAAACGATTTGGGAAGAAAAAAGTTATGCTTCCCAGATTTCTTAAGTCTGCGCTTAAATGCATGCAGAGTATTTGATCTGCCCCTGGATGCAGCTAAAGTGAACATACCTGAACAAAGGTAAATGCAAAGTGTGAATTATACCATTTAAAATAATTACATGTATTATGTGCTAATGTCCTATAAACATATATAAATGCATGAATATTACTGCCAGTGTGGACAAGGCTTTTAATATCAGGAAAAGCTAAGGGGCTCTTGGATGCCCTTGGAGTTGTTCTTAGGTGACTCCTGAAACAGTTTGCAGGGGTGTGGAATGATCCACAACACTTGACCTAAGTATCCCTATAAAAATGTGAAAACATTTCCTTAACAGCAAAAAGCCACTTACATTTATAAATGTGTTTATCGTTTGCCTTGCACACATACTTATTTTCTGAAAAATGTGCTGTAAAACCACAGTTATAAATATCTAAAAGCCTTCTATGTAAAGATTTACCACTAACCTCTGCCCTATATGTTCATTTCCATTACTATATGCATTAATATGCTAGCAGATAGAGGAGTCTTGCTGCTTCTTTTCCTGTTAAAAGGAAAACAAAAGAGGAATCATAAGAAAATGTATTCGTAAGTCTCCATGAGGACTTTTACAGTATAAATAATACATGACTAATTTTAATTTCACTGCATTAATTTAAACAAACTACAAAACAGAACAGAATAAATACTAACTATACAGTCCTCAGCTATGATTTACAATAACTTATACTAATAATTATGTAACACTAATGTACTAAGCCGTTATCACATAGCACAAAATGTGATATCAGACATCCACAAGGAATGAATTAATTATAAATAGCATGCCATAAATTGCTTCCCTTTGAAAAATGTTTGTTACACACACAGAAAAAAATGTGTCAGCACTGAATGCAATGATCTCATTCTTTCTGTCTGGCACATTTTCTATAGTCTTGATCAAATTATTTCTGCAGGCAGCTGATAGCTACCGCTAAAGCAAAAAGGGAGATAGATGTGCAAACAAAATCAAACAATAAAAAGGTAAATGGCTAGCTGAGGCAATTTACAGACAATATGGGAAATAAATGTTTAGTTAAGTACATTTATGCTTTATTATTTAAAGGTGATGAACCCAGAACAGCAGCAAACGTAATACAACATTGGCAGTTGAGCATGTTGCCAACTTATCTTTGCTGTGTAAACCGTGCTGACACTCAATTAGGTAAAAATTTCCCAACCACTTGATACCTTGCAGCAGTTGTGCCAGTTGTCAGAGTATCCCAGAAATCTGGGATCTGGGAATTAGAGACTATATATTAAAAAATATAAATAAGAATATATTCCTAATCTGCTCTGATCCATGTACACACATTTACACATCAATTTTTCAAGCAGAAAAGAAAAATATCTGGCAAAGTCCACCTGTTAGGGTTCAGTAGTACTGTGTTTCCTGGAGAATACTGTTATACAGAGAAGAAATGGCGGTGCCCTAGAATCTCATGCTTTTATTTAAAACCTAGGAAGACAGACAGTAGCAGAATCAATAGATGCTGTCAAAGTACCAACAACTTTACAACTGTGTGGATTACTTGATTAAACCACTGTTGCGGAAAGGGGATGTTTTGGCTCAACAGTACTTGGGATTAACTGTCTGTGGATTAGCAGAGGTGCAAGGAAAGAGGATCTTTATTATTACCGTTATAATTCTTTAAGGTTCTTAAAAGTTGACGAGGATTAGCAATGGAGTTGTGACAAATAGTCAACCAAATGGTAATTGTTACGCGCACACAAGACCAATTTGGTGATATAATATTGATATCTGGTCAGTAATTCAAGTTGTCTTATTGATAAATGTTACTTGTATCAGCAATCAGTGGTTAGAAATGAATGCTTGCTATGTAAAAGTGAATGTTTTTTTATTTTTTATAAATTATTTATTGTCGCACAGGTAGCATGTACAGGTCATATACACATACAAATACAACCCCAACAGGTTCAATGGAAACATAAGAAAACAACCGTGTAGGTATCTGAGCCCGTCCATATCGGAGCCACACTGTGGAGCCATATAGCTAAAGAACAACCGGAGTCAGAATCTCCTCGAGGAGTTTGTCCGCTCCGCTGGACTACCAATGTAGTGAACCAGCCTTCCCCCCTTCCTAACGTGGCATATAGGGCGGGACACCTCTGTTACCACCTGGTCTAGTGATGGTGCAGCTGCATGTCCATCGGTGGGAAAAACATCTGGATACCTTGGAGGCCAGGGGGGGAGGGTAGACTGACATAATATGGGGGGAAGGAGAAGGATAAGACACAACACGAGGGATGAGAAGAGGGAGGAAGGGGAGGGGATCAGGTGACTTGCTGGACGCCTAAATCTCAAGCTTCAGGATTCCATTATCATGCGGTATTCCGCAGTGGTGGTATATTCTAACCAGTAAAACCAGGTAGCTGTGAACCTGGAGAAGGTGCCCTTTATGGAACTGGTGAGATCTTCCATGAATCGAATATCGTTTATCTTGGAGAACCACAGTTTGACCGTGGGCGGGGTGACTTGTCTCCATAGAAGGGGTATACATACCCGGGCTGCGTTCAGAATATGCACTAGGACTGAACGGGAGTAACTTTTCGCTGGGAAATGGTTATGGTGGAGGAGGAAAAATGCTGGATCTGCCGGAATGGCGTGGTCAGTAAATTTTTGTGAAATGAGGCGGACCTGTGTCCAAAAAGGTGTCAGTGATGGGCAGGACCAAAATATGTGAAGCATATCCGCGGGGGAGGAGCCGCAGCGCCAACAGATGTCCGGATTGTCTCGGGACATCTGATGAAGTCTATGAGGGGTCCGGTATCACCTTGTTAGGATTTTGTATCCCAGTTCCTGGTAGCTATTGCAGATGGACGACTTCAGAGAGTGGCGTAACATCTGGGAGCTTTCCTCCTGTGAGAACTGGATCCCCAGCTCCCCCTCCCAGCGCTCCAGGAAGCGGAGCGGAGCCTCCAAGTCTGCAGATAGTACCATCATAGTACCATCAACATAACGATAGTGTTTTAGCAATGGGACCCGTGTCGGAGCAGGTTTGTTCAAAGGGCAAAAGCGGTTTCATATAGGAAGTAGGCGGTGGGGGAGAGGATAGAAAGTGTGACAGTTGGTGCAGGCACCAGGTGTCAAGACTGTCCAAGTCGGGGTCTGCAGAGGAGTCCCTACAAACCCGCCAACTAGGGCCATGGAGGAAGTGAAGCGCTCGAAATCACTAAAAGGCGGCGAAACGGGCCGACCTCCAGTCCAGGGGGAAAATCCAGAGTCCCTAGGATCGGTCTTAAGGGAGACGGGTCGGGGGATAGTTGTTTGTGCACAAAAGCCCATTGGGCCGCCCTCCACGTGGGACCTATAGTTGGGTGTGTCTTGAGTGTGTGGGGTAAGTGTCCCTCATGCCAAGGTAGACCCGGTAGGAAGATCTTAGTTACAGATTGTTCCACTTGTATCCAGGGCTTGGTGGCGCTATGGTGGCACCAATCCAGGACCCTGGCTAAGTGTGAGGCAATGTAATATAAATGGAAGTCGGGGAGGGCAAGCCCCCCCTTTGCTTTGGGTCGTCGGAGCGTCGTTAGTTTGATTCGTGGAGCCTTGCCGGCCCATATAAATTTGGTCACCATCGCCTGCAAGGACCGAAAAAAGGAGCGCGGAACCATAATCGGGAGGGCCTGGATAGGATATAGGAACCACGGGAGGATGTTTTGTTTGACGACATTACAACGACCTGTCCATGAGAAGGTGGAGCGTGCCCATCCTTGAATGTCTGCCTGAACTTTATGTAGTAGTGGGGGAAAGTTGAAAGTTGAAAGGTTGAAAGTGTCCGATAGGTTGCGGGGGAGCATAATACCCAGGTATTTGAGTGCTGTGGAAGACCACTGGTAGGGAAAGTCTTGTTGTAGGCGTGTCAGTAAGTGGGGGGGATAGTCAAATTTAAGGCTTCCGACTTCTGGGTTTTAATGTGGTAGTTCGATAGCTCGCCGTAATGCTGCAGGGCCCGGAGTAGATGAGGTATGGATATGTCCGGATTCGAAATGAAAAACAGGAGGTCATCTGCGTATGCAGCTATCTTATGGGTTTGGCCTCCCACCGTGATACCATGGATATCAGGGTGTGCTCTAATGGTGCGGAGCAGAGGTTCAAGAGTCATGATAAATATTAGAGGTCAGAGTGTCTGGTGCCATTAGATATGGTGAACGCTGAGGAGAGCGTCCCGTTGACGCATACCCTGGCTGTCGGGTGGGAGTACAATGCCAGTATCCATGATAGCATGCCTTGGCCCAGCCCAATGTGTTCTAGAGTGAGACGTAGAAAAGACCAGTCGACCCTGTCGAACGCCTTCTCGGCGTCCGTGGACAGAATAAGGCTCGGGATGGATTTCGACATGGCCGAGTGAATGATGTTTAGCCATGCCTGACTACTTATTGCGGTACCCCTGTATCCCACCGGGAGCTAAGGGTCGACCCCCGAGGCACGTCCCTCCATCGCTCCAGTCTCCTCTCGGCACATCTCTTGCCTGTAAATATCCCATCCCTCGTTAATCGCAGGGGGAGACCAGATCAGGGGGATAGATTGCACACCACTGTTAAACAATTAAGACATTCTGAGCATCAAACTACATTGCTATGAAGGTTGAAGTAGCCATAGGGGTTGTATGGGAGGGCCGGGACTCAAATGGAAGGGCTCCTGACCAAGTGGAGCCGCGTCCCAACACAGTGCCGGAGTCCCGGCACTCCCTCCGCTGAGGCATATCTGAACGGGAGAGACATGTCCGACCCTAGTTTGGTCGTTGATAGTGAATCTATCGTGTGGGAAGGGTGGATTCAGAGGGCCCGTTAGGGACCCCGGGTGGAACCATAAAAAGGATATAGTCTGGTCGGTGTGAAGCCCAGGGGTCTGGAGTCTGCCAACAGCAGCATCGGTAAGGATACAAAATGTCACCTGGGTGTCCATGAGGATCCGGGTGTTTCGGCTGCGTCAGACGGTCGGGAGTCTAATCAGCTTCGGAATGTGTAGTCGTGGACCCGGCTCACTGGTCTGCGGTGTCCCTCTCATCCGGGGAAATTAGTGGTGGCGCTGGGAATTTCAAGGCTCGATGGGGCCGTGCGGTACCGCGGGGTGGCGGTTGGGTGAGGCAGCAGAAGAATCCCGGCGGGCCCGCCGGATCCGTCTAGGCTTCTGGGTCAGTGGTTGTTCGTCTGACAGGTAAGCCAGCCAGTCCAGGAGGTGTATTACTGGTATCTGGAGGAGGTCACATAGGGCCGGGACATCATCGAGTGTGCAAACTGTAAAGGAGGCGCCCTCCATTACAAACCTGTAATGGAGGCGAATGGGGTACCCCCATCTGTAGGAGGCTCCAGCTTGCAGGATCGCTGAGAGGAGAGGGCGCAACATAGCCCGTCACCTCAGTGTGTTGCGGGACAGGTCCGGGAGTATGTGTAGGCCCGCCCCGTCCAGTTCCACAGGCCGCTTCAGCCATGCTTGGCGGAGTATGTCCTCCTTCATGGGATAGCGCTGGAGGCGGCAAACTACGTCCCGTGGACGGGTCACGTCTGCGGAGGGAGGGCCGAGGGTGCGGTGGACTCTGTCAAGGAGGATTGCTTCCGGGGCTACATCCGGGAGTAAGGAGCCAAAGACCGCTTGCACGGTGGGCCTGAGGTCGGAGGTCGCCTCAGGTAGGCCTCGGATCCTTACATTCTGCCTTCTATTGCGGTCTTCTAAGTCCTCCATACGTAGCTGGAGCATCGCCATATGGGGCTGTTGTTTCTCTAGCTCCCACACCCTAGCATCTATCTGGGTGCATGTGTCGGACACTGCCGCCACCTCAGTGGAGACCGCTTGTACCTCCTGTCGTACCTTACGCAGATCGCGTTGAAGCGCCGCTTCCACGCGGGTGACCAAGGCCGGAAAATCCTTCTTTCGTCCCTCAGGAATTCCTGAGGGACGTCCGTTGGCTGTTCCTGGAGTGGACACGGGTCAGTGTCTGCGGAGTCCGAATCGTATTGGCGTGGTGAGTGAGATCTGGACGGGGTCCCGCTGGGTACCAGGGAGGAAGGAACTCGGCCTCGGGTCCTGTACCCCGTGGAAGCAAAATATTGTTGTAACAAGGGGGTCCCGGTCTGGGAGGATGATGCGCTTTCCTTCTTACGTTTAGATGTCATTTGGAGGGATCAGACAGTGGTATAAATTGCTTGGTATGGTGTAAAAGTGGAGGAAACCACGGAGCTCGTGAAGCACACGTCTTACTCCGCCATGAGCAGGACACGCCCCCAGTGAATGTTAAAGTATATCTAAAGCCATAAACTTTTCGGACAGATTAGGCCGGCTAAACTCCTGCAACATATTGTTGTTTTTTTTTTGCATTTGGGATCTATGTATCAATGTTTTCACCCAAGATTCATGCAACTTTTACACATTTTTTAAAATTGAATTGCATTGAAAAATGTGTAAATCTTGGGTGAAAACATTGCTAAACATACCTCTTTGTGTCCCATTGAGGAGATGTTATTTCCTGTCCCTCAGACATAGCAGGAAGTGAGAGGAAATCTGTCAAAATTGGGGGAAATT
>NW_017306476.1:784352-787466 GCF_000935625.1 Nanorana parkeri | reverse complement strand
TAATATATATATATAGATATATATCTATATAGATATATATCTATATATATATATTACAGTACTTACATCATGTAATAAAATATGAATAGTCATTACAGAGTATTACAAAATTGGAAACCTCAATTATCAATGAATATAGTCCAATATGCAGCATAGCACCGCATAATAATAATAAAAAAAAAACAGCAGCAAATCATAGACCCAAAAACAACATTGCTATTTTTAAATAAATATTTTACAGTTTGATTTATATCCATATGACTGTTTGTCACTCTGTGATGGCAGCAATGTTACTGTCACTTCATAGCTAACAACATGACCTCATCTAATGCACATTTACAGAGTCATGACATTTGCAAATGCTAGTGTTGTAATAGCATTACCGGTAACATTATTTACTTACAGTTATCAATCCAGCACATAATACCTTCTATCTGACAATGTATTTAAGGGATGCACTCACACTGATGGTTTTCTATGCAGCTGTGCTATTGCGTTACAATAAAGTCCCCTAAGGCTTCTTTCTTACCATCAATAAAGCTGACCACCGTTTCACCAGTCACCTTTTTTTTTTTTTTTTCATATTTGCGTTTTTATTGCTCCATTATTAATCTGGACAGAAAAAAGTATTACAATTAAATAAAGAGATTAGTGTATCACATTATTTTAAACTTGAAAAATATCTGGACAGTTAAGGCATATATTAAAAATCCTCAAAAAAGTAGTTGTCATCTGCAGCAACCAATCAAATGTTATTTTTCAGCTGAAACAAGGGTTCTGCATGGTTGCTACTAGTAAAATGAACTCGTTCTTCTTATACTTGTCATACTTAAAGATACCAAATGTATGTCTAATGTAACATTTACACATAATAAGGTCAACACTCCCATTCTGTGCTTGAAGTGATAAGTGAATTTGGAGCATTCCTGTGCTGGAATTTCCCATGATGATTTGTAATTCTGGTGAAGAGTGTTCCAACACTGGAATGTCTCCTCTCTATGACAAATGGCAGTAGAGGTAAGATACTGCTTAAAGAGAAAGATCTGTAGGGTGGTATATCTTTCTGTTTTTGACATAAATGTATTCCTAACATTTCATATTTAAACCCAAAGAAGAGAATGTTAATGGACCTATTTAGTAAGGCAAAGACTACTGTGCAGCAGTACTGATGGCTCTAGGTAGTTGAAAAGCGAATATTAGTTGATGTAGGTTACTGCATTCACACATTATCTGTGCTTTTTGCACTGCTTTATTAAAATGACATTCCTTCGAGTGCATCCGAATTTCCAAATGAAAGAGCTAAAAATTAATCTGAATGTATCCAAATTTTCTGATAACGAAATTAAGATGGATCCGAAATTTTTTCCAAATGTCATTCGGAATGAACTTTTATTGTTAAACGTTATAAAAAAACCCCAACAACGTGGAGACCCCTCCACAATTTGTACCAGATCTCTTAGGTCTTGTAGGATTTTTAGGAGGGACACCTATGCCAAAGAAGCATGGGGCCCCCCTAAAATCCCATACCAGACCCCTTGGAAATAAAAAACAGCACAGTCTTTTTTTAAAAAAAAAAAGTCTATTGATGTAGTCCACAGATCATCCACGTTGTCCAGCAATGTAGATCCTCATCAATGGGTGGAACAAGTCCTCGCTCGGTCGCTTTGTTGACATTCGAGAGCAGAGCTCTCATTTTGCGGCTGGTGTTCATCGGGATTGGACATGTCGGTGTGCATTGGGAAATTTTCCTTTCGGCGAGTCAGCAGCTGTCGTCCATCATGATTGATGTCTATCTACATCACTGGATGTTGTGATTGACCTATGGATTATATCGACATACTTTTTTAAATAAAAGACTTGTCAAAAACCTGTGTTTTTTTTTCTTCAACTAAAGGATTTTTTTACTGAGTGTTTATTTATAATTTTACTGTTTATTTGGTGAATGAGTAGGGTTACTACCCCTTACTCAATCACGAGGGGGGGTAGGATCTGGTTACACCCAGATTCTTATTAGCCCCCCTGCCCGCAGAACTCAACAACTACCGGGCCAGGGTTGTGGGGAAGAATCCCTTGTCCTCCTCAATATGGGGACAAGGTGTTTTGCCAAGGGGTTCCCCCTAGGATTTTAGGGGTGTTGGGGTCCCCTAAAATTATTACCAGACCTAAAGGGTTGTTTTTTTTATTGTTACTGTGGACTGTCAAAAGTTAAAAAGAAAAAAAGTAAACATGCCACTTTTTTCTAATGTCACCTTTTTGCAACTAATTTTTGTTTGAAAATACTGTTGAACTCTTTCAAAATTAACAAACATTTCAGATTCGGACAAATCCGGCTACTGAAACGACTTTTGGATCCAAATCCCGAAAAATATGAAATGAAAGGAACCGAAAACAAATTGTTTGCTGGCACATATGTCTAATAGAGGCAAAATCTTTCAATGGGGACACCTCATTAGGTGACAACTGTCTAAGAGAGGATTTATCTCTCTTCTGACGAGATCTATTCTCATTTCCAGTTATGCATCGACAAAGTGAAGAAAAGTCTCTCCAAAGGGACACAGCAAAAAAAAAGACTGTTTCCTTCTCAGTCCAAACATTTAAAAAAAGTTTTGGCTTTAGATATACTTTAAGTGGATTACCTTTGACTTACAGCCTTCATGGTGAAGTTGTAATTGTAGGTTTGGAATTGTGATGTGGGACGACTCCTAGATTGTTGCTCTGGGGATGGTGGGGTGGAAGTCTTAATTTGGCTATAAGAATTAGAACTGTTTTTGATAAGGCTGTTAGTGTCTTTCAATCCATTAAAATCTCCTTTCATTGCCCCGTGCTTGTTGGTCTACCAGAAGGCACTTTCATTCAACATATACACCACTGAATACCTAGTTTATTGCATTATCAGGATGCCAATACCAGTTATATGCAGATGATACTCAAATGTGTCTCTCATATCCCAGTTTCACGTCTTGTATTGTGCCAAATTACGCAAACATTCTGCAAGTACTAGGTTTATTTTAAAAAGAAGCTCTCATAAATACCTGCCTAGAAATGCAAATTTCTATAAAAAGCCACAATAGTTGTTATATATATATATCTATATAGATATATATATATCTATAT
>NW_017306476.1:773928-784133 GCF_000935625.1 Nanorana parkeri | reverse complement strand
TATATATCTATATATATAGCTAGCATTTAATACAAGGTTATTGAGTCATCTACCTTACATTTCACCTCTGCAGCATTCAGAGTGAAATTATTAGGTAAACAATTGGCGCCAACAAGTTCTATTCCGGCCTGACCTTTGCAGTCATTTTTCACTCTACTCATTCATCACAAGCTGTGCGTGAAACCAGAGGTAGGATTCAAACACTTTGCCACCTTAAGTTGTATCTTTTCAGATCATGTTAAAACATTTATAGTAATTACGCTTGAAAGCAATGTGGGTCAACATGATCTGTGTGACCTCTGGCAACCCATTTTTCTTCTATTGTGTAAAAGGAGATGATAAATGCTGACGCAGTAATTACCTATAATAAATGCAGTTTTGCATGCTTCACCAAAAAATAAATACACTAAACCATGACATTGCAGACAGTAGTTGCCTGATATTGTGCACAGTAACCAGGGGAAGATTTGATCCTGATAAAGTATATGCAATGTCAAGTAGACAATAGGTTGCCTTGGATCTCATAGGCTTAACATTAGATATGAACAAAGCAATAAAAAGTTCCTCTACCTTTGATTCGTGAATCAGACTTACAATTTATTTATTGTTGAACAGTCACCTAGAAAAACAGCAAATCACCAAAATATATCTTAGAGAGTTGGGGTACTGGCTAAGGCTCCTTAGCGATTTTTTGGGGCAATTTGCAAGTTTTAGCAAAACCTGAGACAGATATATGGCATCATAATTCTCCCCTTAATCCCTGACCCTAACTCTAAAATGGCCCCTTCAAATCCATACTAACCTTGTCATTGTCTAACCTGTGACCAAAATCAAAACCACTCAGCTCCTCTAAAAGAAGCAGCACCAAGAAGCTAGGGTTAAAACTAAAAATTTTAGGAAAATAATCCTAAGTGGTGACAACAAAGGATGTGCAGGCATCTGTTGCACTTTATAACATTTCTTTTTATGAGTCAGTCTTAAGAAAAATACATGAACAGAGATGCATTGCTGAGTTCACAATAAAAACAATATTAAAAAAAAAATGGTGTCACCTATCTCAGTTTTGGTAAAGACCCCCTGCATCTTCCAGAGCACAAATGTAACAATGATCTGTGAACAGACAAGACAAAAGTTTAACTTGTTCTGAGAAAACAAAATACTGCATACTAAAATCAAAACCTTATTCCAATTGCGAAGCATGATAAAGGGAGTATGATGGTGTGGGGCTGCAATTACTGCCTCAGAGTCTTGATGACTTTGTAATCCTTGAAGAACCAATACATTCCAATTATTAATTTTATCAAAAACTTTTGCAACAGAATATTAATGCATTTGACTTTGCTCTAAAACCGTGGTTCTCAACTGTGAAGGGTTGCAATGCTGTGTTCAGTGGGTCACCACATGCCTTCCACTGCGCAGAATTGTCAGTTCGTGTGCCGAGCAGCCTTTCAAAATATGCTGCCAGGCTTGAGGTGGTGTGGGCTGGGAGTATGGCTGCGAGGGAGCTCCATCCATGCCTGCATTGCTTACAGCTCCCTTGTGTGCTCTGTAGAGGTGCCTGGACCGGAGTGACGTCACATTCTGCATTCCAGCACCTCTACAGGGTGCGTAAGGGAGCTGTACAAGCAATGTACATATGGATGGAGCTCTGTCACAGTACAGAAGCCCACACTGGACACCAGGCTGAGGATCCACTCCAGTTCTCACAGAGCTGCATGCTGATGTGATTTTTAGTGAAAGGGGGTAAAGGTCCACTTTAAAGACCAAGGACAGATGTGGGTCCTGAGGTTACACAGGTTGAGAACCACTGCTCTAAAACATGTAAGATGTACACAGGAAAAACAATCTGTATTTTAGAATGGCCATGTGAGAGTCCTTATCTCAATTCCATTGAAGTCCTGGGACATGGTCTGAAAAAGACTGTTGAAGCAGGACATCCCAAAAAATTTAGATCATTTTTTGAGAAAACAAGATGAAAAGTAAATTGACCCACCACCCTGTCTGACCCCTTCTACCTTACCCACCCCTCATCTAAACCCTAAAATTCAACATAACTTCTAAATTAATCCTTGACACTAAATCTGCCCTAACAGTTACCCCTTAACCGTATCTTGAAACATAACACCTAACACTTAAACTCTCCCTAACACTTACCCCTTAACCCTTGCGGTTAATACTTCCAGAATGCAGAATATAACAGCTTAACAAAATGTGCACGAATTAAACATCTTTCTAGCCTTTACCCAGGTCTTGGCATTATGACTCTGCTATCAGTTTACATTTTAGAACCTGTTAATGCAGAAATAAGCAGTATAAGGTTGCTAAAGGTTTAAAGCTTTTTCCCCTCACAGGTACACTAAGATCCAGCTGCAGTAGATCATTGCTTACATTTTTGGAGCAAATATGATATTTATGTTGTTGCTTATCCTGCCAGAAAAAAAAATAAAAAGTCACCATCTACCATATCAAGGCATTTTACACAATAATAACTTCACATAGCTATCCCCCACTGACTGTTGTTTCTCTATTACATAACACTTTATCAAAGACAGTAACATATGGTGTACGAGAGTCTTTATTTACTACTTGCATTCCTTAAGTACGTATATGTTCTCTTAACATTAGTTTTTGTTTTTTTTTACACAACGCTTAGATTTTTTTTATGAATGATTTATTATTTCCTAACAATAGCATAAACTCCAGGCTGAGAAACACTAACATAACCTTACTTGCACAGGGATCTTCTGGTGACAAGAGCTATTTCCAAGACTCTTTGCAAAGCAAAGCCATCAAATGCCAGTAGAATTAGGCATCAGTTCAAGATATAATGGTAAGCCTTTGTAGCCTAGGGCTGCACTAGTAAGATACTAGATGACCTCCTTGTGCTAAAGTAGGGTTCAATATGATTTGCCCAGCTGCTGCAACTATAGGATGTGTTGTAAAAATGTAAATAGGAAAAAGGTTGTTTTGAAGGGACTTTAGGGGACAATCCAAACATATTTGCTAGTGGATGTAACATGTCCCCAGCTCACCTGTGACCACCCTCTTTATTCAAGAATCACTATTGATGTACATTATAGGTGCAATTGTGTATTAAATGAGCAACAGATGCTTACTTATGAATATAGAGTGTGTCTTTTAAGGAAGTGTAGACATAAGATTCCTTGTAAAGGCATTCAATATGTATGTAATTACACTGTTGGTTTTAAGATTGATGTTTTAATTATGTAATTAAATTACATTTAAATTAGGGCTCATTCACTCTATAGTGTTCTATATGCACAGGAATCATGTGTTTAGTACACGCTTTCACACAGAGCATGCTAGTTGTCATTTCAAAGGCACCCAAATGTACCTCCCGTCAGGCGCATTGCAGGGCAGTGCCCGGTACCGCAATGTGGTAAAAAAAAAACAACTACTGTATGCATAGGAGGTGCAATGGGGTGTCATTCAAATGAATGGTAATGCAACGCACCAATTCACCTAGTGTGTGGTGCAGTGCACTGTGCTATATGCACATGTTGCCGTGGATTAACGCAAAGCTAAGGTGTGAATGAGCTCTTTTGTGTGAGAATTGGTTTAAAGTACAAGCAAGTCTGTTTTGGTTGTCCATTTAGAACAACTTTTTCCTAGTTTAAATTCATCCCCATAGGATGGAAACACCCATGCTTCATGGCTAATATACATTCTTCTATACTATTATTTCCTTAAAATTGGTCTCTGATATGAAATTTATAGTGGGGAACACTGAACAGCGACAAACGTTTTTAAGTATGAACCAAACCACCAACACTGTCATATTAGACCTTCGGGCAAACATAGTTGTCAGATTTCCAGTCTGGCCCTGGTATTGAACCACTAAGATTCCATCGCTGGTTCTTTCATCTCGTTCATAAAACCAAGCATACCCTGTTGCGAACCTTTCAGCTTCAGAAAGCCTTCAATATATCCTAACTGGATGGCTCTAAGATTTTGTATGCAGTTGAATGCCTGTTGAACATTTTATCCTCTACATTGACAAAACAATCTGTCAACACATCAAACTCATGGTTTGAGGGATTCTTTGGGAAAAATGTTCATCTTACATGTTTACAGTTTTAAAGAAAGAAAAAAGTGTTTTGACCCCAAGAAAGCTCTAACAGACAAACCAAACATTTAAAACATAAACGTGATGAACAGTGATCAATTGTCATTAGTGTTTGAAGAAAGAAATGAATGCAGGTTCCAATAAGATAACCAACTGAACCAAGGCCACTTTTAATCATAGGAGTACAGTTTTTGCATTTACATGTTATACAGTCTGTAGTCTCATTCAGACCATGAGTGGCTTAAATCATCTTGCCATCTGTTTCATGACATTCATGTCACAATCAATTAAGATCCCCTATTTTCAAGCTGCCTTCATTGTTTAATGTGCAACTTCTATCTAGTTACTTTGCAAGCACCACACGGGAGAAGCTTGCTATCCCTGCTGGAGACCAGCACATACGAGACAGAAGAGAATAATGACAGCAAGCTTTGCTAAGAGTTTCAGCATGACAAACGCACGCAGTTACTGATTCCAATTATGAAAGTGGATGGAGAAAAAAGGTGCTGCCTTTGGGAGGCTCCTGTCAAATTGACAAGCTAAAGAAGTCACTCATCTCTCTTTAGCAGTGTTAACACTGCTTAAAAGTCTATTTCTAAGGAAGCAATATGTTCTAACAAGCATTTCTCGGCTGTGGAGAATGTAATGTGTATATTCTGGCTATTCATGTTACTATAACATTTACTAATGGAAAAAATTGACTGGGAAAAGCTACACATATGTCTGTTAAATGTAATGTTAGCAATGACAGATCTTAACATGCAGAAATGTTAATAATAGCCTAAGGTAAGGTCAGGCCTAAGGTAAGTATTGAATGTAGGGCCTATGTTTAATATTTACTGTGCATAGATATTGGAAAATACAGTTCTAGCATCTGATAGTATTAAAAAGAACTTGGACCATGCATCAGGCACCAAGGTAAAGGCAAATCCTAGCAATATATCTTTCAAATTGGCATCTAGCGCTGTCCCTTCCTTTCTTAGTCTGTATGCTGTTGTACAGGGGAGTATAAGGAACTGACACCAATTCAAATTCAGATTCTTATACTCGTTGCATTTTAAAATACATTTAATGGTTTTGTAATGAGTATTAAACATAATTAATTGGTGTTTTATACTGTATATACCTGGAGTTTAGCTTTAATTCATAAGTCAAATTAAAAGGAATTGGTTGTAGTTTTTTTATAACGGAGATTGGTCATGTCATTGCTTAATCAAGTATTTTTTGAAAATGTGTTTTTTATTGCCTTTGCCTTTTTTTTAAAGAATAAAAGTTTATTAGATTTTGTAGAAAAAAAATAGAGTGAAAAACATAAAATAGAATAAATGGTTTACACTAGGCATCAAAATTTGTCAAGCAATCAGGAGCAAGTATTGTAATGCAGTCCAGTATACTAGTGGAATTGACCATTCCACCCTCCCCAGAAGAAGAAAAAGAAAGCAAGAGTGCCTATGATAAGAAGAAAGCCAAGAGCAGAGTAGATGGAGGTAGAGAGTAAAGAAAAAGAGTGAAGGAAAGAAAGAAATGTGGGCACCACACAAACCTGTTATAGGTTTCTATCCAAAGCTATTACAATTTGATCAAAAAGGTCAGCTCAAGATCATCAGGGCCTATGGAGATGTGAGAGAATGAAAGGCATGTGTGTCCATAAACATAACCTATAGGCTCCACAAAGTTACACAATTGTCTTGAGTATCATAGATATACGATGTTAGGTCTTCCATATGCATCAGATGACAATAGTTCAGATAGTTCAACAACACAATCCTTAAGGGTAGGATGACTTCCAATACCTGGGGATAATTGTGTGTAGGGCAGCAATGAAAAAGTGGAGGAAAGTTTTAGAGAGCATGGTACACAGTCCCAAGGGGATGGCAAGCTGCAGGGTGTTGAGTACCGTGGAACCTGTGACCTGCCTATATAGGTCAAAAATATTTTCCCATAGAGGATGCATATAAGGGCAACACAACCAAATTTGCAACACAGTACCTGATGAAGCCCCACACTACCAACATGTGGATGCAACATGTGGAAACATTCTATGTAATTCATGCCGGGGCTCAAGGCCCACAAGCAGGAGAACTGGGCAAATACTGGATGGTTCATTGTGATTCCATTACATAAAGATGGGACCCCTGACTCCTGAAGGGAAGGCTGAATTATCCATAACTGGAGTCATGGGTCCCAGATAAGAGATGTTGATAGGGCAAAAAAGGCCAGGTCTTCAACAGCGGGTCAAGGCAAAAGGTAAGGGGGCCTATCCGAAGGAGATAAGCATCCAAGGGAGAACGAAAGCATCGGAGTTATGTCTTTTTCAATAGCAACTCACAAGTTCTTTTGCTTTTGTCTTTTATAAAGAAATACAATTAAGGACAACCATAAAGAACACCAGGGTGTTCACTGAAATAGACCTACAGTCGCAAGTTTAGAAAATCCATAAACAGGTAGATGTCTAATCCGCAACATCCGGCAACAGGACATTTGTCTATCTTCAAAACCACCATCATATACCTTGTGATTTGGGGAAGAACTATCAAAAGGCAATAACTGGCAGCTGTAATGTTCACATTTTCTAAGTTGGAAATGTTTATGTACAGTAACAAGGCCAGAATTGTATAACGAATATTGGTCAGTATATGAGCATGTTTATGGGGTTTTTTTTTATTTTTTTATAAAGCAGTCCCTTATCTTATTCCAACTGTACACTTTATAAACTGGTGTCCTGGAGTCTCCATGTTATCTTCATAATCACAGTAAAAGAGAAGTCTACTAGTGTTTTTGAGCACCAGCATTGTTTAGTGCACGCACCTCCTGTGGAGAGGTGGATTTGCTTAGTGCTATCTGACAAGCTGATTAGCTCTCAATACCCTGGTGCACTTGTTAGTGGGTCTCCTGTTACACAGAAAGACTTGCTTGTTACAATACACTCACTGTAAGGAAAGAAAATGTAGGTCTGCATAACACCAGTTTAGAAAGTATTACGATTGCAATGTTTTAAGATGGATGATCATGTTAAAAATATGTTTTCTTTTCTCTTTCCACACACAGATTTCTGTTGGTGCAGAGCTCAGAACTAAATCTGAACTTGCAACAGCCCTGAACTGTACTATATATTATTGCTGGCATGTCTGGCAGAGCGAGTGCTATCTGGTCAGGTGTCTGTTGCCTGTCAAATATCAAGTATTACTGAAGACTCCACGTGATGGTGGTATTAATGTTACTGTAGCACTTCTCCTCTTAGGGTGAAGCAGAATGACCCCTAGGTAGTGTGGCAGCCTATGATTCCATCTCTAGTTTTAGGTGCATGGGTCTGGTATGAGTCTGGTTTTTGGTGGAAAATAAATTGGACACTTTAGTATTTTTAACGTTTATTGCTGATTTCTATCTAGGAGAAAAGGTTATGGGGATGCAAGGTACCCAAAAATAGCACAAAATCAGGACAGGTATCCTGATAGTAATAATAAGCCCTTCAAATGACCCTCTGGCGCATGCCCCAGATTGAGGCAAGGCATAAGTAGAGATCCTTCTAGACACACATCCTCTCCAAGCAGAAGCCCATGAGAGACAAAACACTCTGGAATGATGCCCCAAATATTTATCATCTTTCCAAACCATACCTCTGAACAAGGACCTCAGAGATTGGATGAGTCAGATGCATATTCAAAAATATGAAGAAGTCACTCGCACTCCAGCTCAAGTTCCGTCAATATTTTATTGACCTCTGTGGTGTCACAACATGACATTGCCATGTTGTGACACCACAGAGGTCAATAAAATATTGACGGAACTTGAGCTGGAGTGCGAGTGACTTCTTCATATTTATACTGATTTGCTGAGGCATCCGTGGTCACTTGGTACCCACCCGATACTTGGAGGTATTATCCGGTCAGGTGTGTGATGAGTTTCTTTTGATTATAGATACATATTCATAACTCCTTCCCACACTAATTACTGGAAACTCCTTCACATAACATGCAGAAGCAATCAACCCACTAAGCTTAGGGAAGACCTGCAGTGCCTAGAAAGTTGGAGCTTAGGCCAGTTACAGAACAACACACTAAATGTAAACATAGGGCAAAGTCCTTACATTACTACACACGTGTTTCACTGCACCTTAATGGCAGCCCCAAATCAAAAGCAGGTTAGTTATTAATAAGCTGATGTGTCCTTCGTTGTACCCTTCAGAAGTGCTGGGGATGAAGGATGAATCTGAGGCAAAATCTAACTGGTTGCCCACTTGATCTAGTCTTATTTCATTTATTGTCAATGTTTGTTTTAATTAAAAATATTTATTCTAGACATCTTTGCATTTAGTTGCTGTTTATTTTTACATTTCTTGTAGTTTGCTCCGCACATCCGCAACTTTTTCAGTAGAATAATTCAGTAAAATAATACTTTTTCTATAACTACTTCAACTTTGACAATAACATAAGACTATAGCTTATTTTTAGGAAAGTGACAGGTTTTTTCAGGTGGATCCAATAGGTTCTGAAAATTACAGTCACAGTTCAAAATAAAGATGCTTATCTACAGAATGTATTAAAGGTTTGTGAATTGAGTCTTATTCGTGATGTGCTATATTCTGATATAGGTTTTTAGGATGGCAAGTAGATAGCAAATGACTAGTAACCAGTAGTGCCTATAGGGTCCCTGCAGCTGATCTTATCCCCATTGCTGATTTGTCATGCTTTGTGGGCATGTGTAGGGGAAAAGTGGCGCTAGATCCTTCCTGCTTTTGGAGACCCAAATTTTAAATGAATCTGTTCTTTAAAATGCTCAGGACATTCTTGAAGAAGCTGCTCCCACACAGATAAGGACACCTCAAGCCAAACGGGAGGGGGAGAATCCAATGTCGATTTAAAATGGAAAAAGGACAGATGGGGTGCCATCATATTCTGATTCCAAAGCAGTATTTTGTCTGAAAAGGTATGTATGGTGAAACAGCCAACACGTTTTGAGGGCTCCCACAATTCCCCTTCATTGGGGCTTAAATTAAATTAAACTTTGTTCCTTTCAGGGTGTATGCATAACAAAATGAATAGTAATCTGCCGTTACCAGTGTCTGCATTTAGTGGAGATTTTGCAGCAAAGGAATGGTACAATTTCATTTAAATTTACCATGCCTTCTGTGGGGGTGACCCTTTTGTTGGAGAACCATGGCCTTGCTTCCTCAAATTAGAGCAGCCCCCCTGATGACTGATGATCTGATGACTGGTGAAGGAATAATCAAGAAGCAGCAGGACAGGTGCAGAAAGTAGAGATCCACAGAATGAATGATGTAGAAAAGATCCTTGAACTGCAGTTCATGTAGTACAGCTTTTTCTCTAGCAAGGAGAACATTGAGCAGGACAGTAGTGACCTTACAAAATGTCACTCTAATTCTTATAAGATTAGCAGTCAGAGGCAGCAATACCTTATATGATCTCACACTGCAGATATAGAGCTATGAGGCTACAGAACAGGAGTGCCTAGACCAATGGTGGCGACAGGGAGGGCACGCAAGGCCAGGTTCAGGGACCACCAATTGAAATAGATCCGACTGACCCGGATCGCCTTGGTACGCAATCCGCGCCAGTTACAATCAGGCAGGTTAGACGGCTGCTTCCTCCTCGCTAAGACCCCAGGACCACACGCTAGACTCAGCGGCCGCACGCCGCGCCATGTGGCCCCGCCCCCCTGCAGGGCCGCTGTCACGTTAAAAACAGGAAGGGATGATTGCTCTGTGTTCCACTAATAGTGTGAACGCCTGCAATCATCCACTGCGCTATTACCCGCATGATCTGCCCGACTGCCTAGGGGGGGTCCCATCGTTTGCCTGAACGGCAAACTCTCATTGCTGGCCACTCCAAGCTGGACTTCTACCACCACCTCAACCTGCAGGACGCTCCCATGGAAGAACCTCCTCCAAATCGCAGGTAGTCTGTAACCATTCACAGACTGCACAAATGATCCTGTCTTGCTGGAACCCCACTGCTAAAGTTGTGCTGACTTATTGAACTGCTTATCTCATCATGCGCCAAATAAAATTAAATAAACTAAAATTTAAAAAAAGTAAAAATAAAGTTAAATTAATAAGTAAAAAATATGTAAATAAAAAATAAAGTTAAATAAATAAAAA
>NW_017306476.1:727446-773895 GCF_000935625.1 Nanorana parkeri | reverse complement strand
CTGCACAGTCCCCCCCAGGAGCCACATAGCCCTCCCCCATGAGAGATGCATGGATGAGAGACCCCAGGGATGCAGCCCCCCTCCCTGCAAAACAGGTAAGCAGGAGAGGGGGCAATGTTTTAATTATTAATTTTTATTAGTAGTTCTGTGTGTGTAATGTGTGTGTTTTAATAAGTGTGTGTATATATGTTTTATTGAGTGTATAAGTGCCCATTCATACTGGGCGTTTTATCACGCGATTTCCGCCGCATGATATCGCAAAAAGTCGCCATCCAATGCTTTTCAATGGAGCTGTTTTAATGTACAGCTTCATGTCGCCCGTCGCTCGTGCAGGACCCTTTTTCCCGCAATGTTTTTTCGATTTTTGCATGCAGCCCAACGGTGAAGGTCGCGCGATCGTCATTGGAACGTCGCACTATCCCGGTCGCGCGGAAATCCGCCCATGTGAGTGTCGCTCAGTGTGAATGGGGCCTTAATGTTTGAATATGCGGGTGATGTTGAACGTTTCTTAAACTCGAGTGCCCAAACTGCAATACAATACTAAATTTATTTTCAGCGCTGGCACTTTGAGATAAATAAATTGATTTTGCGTCGCAGTTTGGGCACTCGGGTTCAAAAAGGTTCGCCATCACTGGCCTAGACACATTCACATGTTTGGAAGGGCACTGCTAAAATGTAAATTTTTAGGGTACTGCTTCAACACAATTAACATTTCTAGATAAAATGTATGTTTACTTTATTATTTTGGAGAACATCACAGCCCCATGATGAAGCGTAAAATTATATTTTACATACATTGAGTATAGTTTTACCTGCCCATTTTTCTGCTCTTATAAACCAGCAAACAAAATATAAATGGCAGCTGCACAATTATTTTAAAAGTAGCATGAGAGGAGCACAGTAGGAGGGTAATTCAGTAAGTACATAATACAATATGAAATTAGCTGGCACTCAGCCCTACAAGGCAGCTGAAGATTCCTCATGTGAATACACCAGAAGCAACAATCAGAAGTAATGGCAGCTGCTAAGTTTGTTTGTTTCATCTGTTGCATGCAGAGAAGTCTTCGGATACTGCCTCTCATGGAGCCAAGATACTACTCATACCTCCCAACTTTCATCGAGAAGAAGGGATACCTTCTAGAACAGGGGTGCCCACAAGGTCGATTGCGATCTACCAGTCGATCGTGTAGCGATCACTGGTAGATCGCCATGTCATCTCCCGCCGCTTCTCTGGATCCCCGCTGCTCTCCCCAGCGGGCATCCGAGAAGAAGTGAAGGAACCGGCGGCGGGGGAGGACGGAGCCGCTGTCACTATCTAATGCAGAGCAGTGAGGAGAGAGAGAGACGCTCGGCCAGGATCTGACAGCCGGCGCCTCTCTCTCCCCTCACTGCTCGTCCGATCTGTCACAGCGGCTCCCCCCCCCCCGCGGCTCGTCGTATCCCCCGCTGCCTGTGCCCGGGAGAGCAGGGGGATCCAGAGAAGTTGCAGCCCCCCTGTGCCGAGCGGCAGAGGATCGGTACATGTCAGTAGTATGTACCAATCCTCTGTGTAGGACAAACACTGGAGCGATCGTCTGATCACTCCAGTGTTTGTAAATAACTGGGGACACATAGTACTATGTGTCCCCAGTTATAAATGAATGAACAGGATGTGATTTACATCGCAGCCTCTTCATTCATAAGTTTCTCAATGGGGAGAAGCACTCTGTACAGAGGTTCCTCCCCATTCAGAAACAGCTTGATAGTAAAATATTTTCTTAATGAATGGGAAGCCTCTGTGCTTTCCATTCATTTAGAATAGAGGCTGCAGAAAAAGAGATTGAGGACTTTGTGTCCTCAATTTCTTTTTCTATTTTAAAAGGGAAATATCAGGGGGCTTTTTAGACCCCTAATATTTCCCCGAAGCCCCCCCAAGAGTTAAAAAAAAAGAAATTATGAAAATGTAAAATAAATAAAAATAAATAATGAAAATAAAATAAAAAATAGTAAAAAATAAATATAAAAAACTTTGTTTTTTTTCCTTGCCTCAGGCGCAAAAGGAGCTGGCTACGGCTATGCTCCCGTGGTGCTCGTGCGGCTGCCGGCTGAATGTGTCAGACGCTGCAGATGGAAAGGTGCAGGACACCCCATGTGCAACGTCGGCCACACGAGCACCACGGGAGGACAGGACACCGGGACCTGTAATGTACTGGAATGCACTGGAATGTAAGCAGGCCGACTCCCTGCGTTCCGGTGCGGGAGGGGGTGTGGAGCTGTATTGAAGTAAATGGCATCGCCCACATTGCGATCGCCCACACTCGGAACGCAGGCACATTAGTGCCTGCATTCCGGTCCAGTGCGATCTGCAAAAATAGTGCTCGCAGCATTTTTGCGGATCGCACTGGACTGGAACACAGGCACTAATGCAGGCGATCGCACTGTGGGCGAGGGGCCTGCCTGCGCAGCCTACGCCCCCTCCCGCCCCTGAATGCAGGTGTTTTTTCGTTGGTAGATCTCAATGAGCTTGTCATTTGAAAAGTAGATCTCCAGACGAAAAATAGTGGGCGCCCCTGTTCTAGAACAACATATTTAGGCAGTGGACACACCTCTGCCATGCCCCCAGGTATGTGGACCATTAAGAATTAATATGCAAAAAAAATCTAAAAAAAAATTTGGCTAAACCCAAAGTTGTTGTTTTTTTTCACCATTATTTTTCCTTTACACTACAAGATAATTAAGAGATAAGATAAAGGTTTTAGTGCAGAATAACACTTTTGGTCAATAAGTACCTTTACATAGAAATCTGTACATCAGACCAAAAAGTGGAACAACTGAGGAGGCAAGAGGGGCAGAGGGATTTGGTTCCAAATGAGGGACAGTTTTGAGGTTTGACTACTCTCCACTGGTACCCACCAGGTGAATTTGCACCATGCCTCTGCGTTTTCCCAACCACCTCACTAATGGAAGGATCTCTCTTCCCTTCCTCAGAATGGCACAACCAGTATCCATTAGGTATGTCAATGCAGAGGCCGTGTGATTACCTCTTCAGTCCCTAAAGAACTGCAATGCAGACAGAACAGTCCACCACTGTAGGCATCACCAGCTATTTTGGGAAAACTTGTCTCTCAGTGACTCAGCGAAGTGAATGATAAGTGAATAAGGTGAAAGTATGTTCACTTTAATTAGCTATCATGTGCAAGCAAAATAAAAAAATTGTGCATATGATTGGGCATTAAGATTATTATACAGGATTTATATAGCGCCAACAGTTTGCACAGCGCTTTACAATATAAGGGAGACATCACAATCACAATACAATTCAACACAAGATGGTAAGGAGGGCCCTACCCGTGAGGGCTTACAATCTAAAAGGGAGGGGCAAGTGATACATGAGGAGGTAGCTGTGTGGGGATGAATTCTTTGAGAAAGTGATAGTTCAGTGGTTAGGTTGAGATGGGATAGGCTTCAGATGAACACATTCATGTTTTTACTAGACCTCTTTTAACATTTAGTTTGTTTTATAGAAAAATTAAAATAAAGCTTTTATTTCCCCATAAGATTTATAAAGCATACTATTTACAAGGTGACCCAGCAATAAAAATCTGAGGTATGTACAAATATGTCAAATAAAAGACATCTTAGTCTTAGGGCTAATTTACACAAGAACTGCGTGTGTCTGCGCAGCTGCTGTGTGATGCTTTGTGCCGTGATTTTACAGCAATTGATGTTTTTTTTTGCTTAGAATGGGATTTCAGCTGTGTTCCAGTGTGTTTGCATGCATTTTGATGTGTTCCGGTGCGATCCGATGCAGCTAAAATAGGGCAAGCAGTATTTTTTTCTGACTGCATCGGAACTGACTGCACTGGTGTGTACAAAGCACCAGAAATCCCGTAGGAAAGCATTGTGATGCATTTTGGATGCAGCTGCCAAACTCAACGGACTGCATCTCAACAGCATCTAGTGTGAACTAGCCCTTATACCAACTATGGGTAATTGGGACTGTTTACCTCAGACAGAGCTGAATTTGTAACCAGGCCACAAACTGTACGTGGTATCCGCCAGTGTCATAATGTCAGGGTTCAGTAGACTGAATTATTTTTTTTTTAAACCTAACACTGGGATTTTTTTAATGTCCCCCCATATAGTAGTAAAAACTCTGGCTGCTACTCACCTTCATGCCTCTTCTTTATATAGGCCTGAGGAAGTGGTCCCGAATTTCAAGACGTTGACACCCAGCTGTTTATCATGGGTAATCTACTCTGTACTGGCTTTGCCGATCCAGATGTTGGATCGGCTGAGTCGAACGTGTACTTCACGTCAGTCGAACATGTACGGCTGAAATCAGCTGTACAAGCCTGAAGTGAATATATTCATTCATGAAGATATTCATTGTTTGAAAGTTTGGAGTAATGGTATTACACTCATATTTGGATGTTTAGCATGCAATCATCTCAGATTTTGCCTATACACTATATAAGGTGTGCAAGGGAAATTCTATTTGTTTATATAATCGCATTAGCACTGCTGTCATCCCGGACTGCCCCCCCATCCAAGACCAAGGAGAATGAGGAGCCAACAAATCATGTGACGGGGCAGAAGACATCTGAATAAGGTAAGTTAAAAAAACAAACACAAAAAAGCACAGTATCACGTGCAAGGAAATTAAAAAACACTATTTTTGCTTTTACATGATTGGATAATGGAAGTCAGCAGATCTTCACCTCATACACTAAGCTCAGGAAAATTCCCTTGCATAGTAAAGAACCTATTTGCCTTTAGTAAATCAACCTTACTAGCTCTAATACGTTCTGTGTTACTGACCCAAAACAGGCATGCACATCCAGAAAGTCAGAGGTCTCTTTTGCTTGGTTTAAAGCCAGTGAATTAAATTATATAAGCAAAAGGGTCAATATGACAGCCAAGCAACTAGCAAACTCAGAAGGAGACGTCAGCAATGGCAGCCTCCATGTACCACTCATGGCAGGTTTCCTTTAAGTATTTCATTAAATCAGTTTCTCCTGAGGCAATGTACTTTCCCTATCATTCAGCTTCTGAGTTTTTAAATCGGGTAGATTCAGTAATTTATTTCTCAAAACAGTCATGTTTTAGCTTAACTGACCCATGAAAGTAATGTAATGTTTTAAGGCTGAGCTGTTGCGAATTTGCATATTCTAGGTAATTTTAAGTAAGCAATATTCATGAGTTCTCCAGTGTATTAATTAATTTCAATCTACTATTTTGTGATTACATGGTCCAATAAATGATACAACTTTAGAGCAGACATTTTCTAAATTAACACATTGGGGGGAATTCATAAAAACAGGAGCAGACAGAATCTGGAACAATCAGCTTCTCTCTTTCATTTTCAAAGCCTAACTGAAGAAACTGAAAAGAGAAGCTGATTGGTTGCCATGGACAAATGCTCCCGATTTTGTCTGCTTTTTTTATGAATTCCTCCCATTAATTTAGATTTTAACTGATGTAGAAGGGTAAGAACCCTTCTCAGGTTATTACTGCTATCTGGGGCTCTGCTGAAGAGATCTCCCCTCACCTCCTGTCTAGACATGTGCGATTCGTTTAGTTCCAAATCACAATTCGTACGCATTTTCCGAAATTCGGACACATCCGAATTGCGAATCCCAATGCATCTGAATCTTAATTTCTGTTCGTTCAAAACCAAAATTGAATCAGACATGTGACTTTTCTGGCCAATCAGATGTGTTTTTCGGTTTAATGCAGCCGCATGGGTCTGAATCCAAATTTTCGAATAGCATTCGGGAGCCTCAGTTTTAATATGGCTCCCAGACTCATATTGCTTTCTGGAGCTCTCGAATGGGTGTCGGAAACTCGGACTCCCGAATGCCATTCTGGTCTAGGAGCTTCAGCTTAAGTATTAATATCTGTATATGGTTTCCAATGGTATTTGCAATGAATATTCATAAGCTCATTCGAAAGTAACAAAAATTTGGATTTTGTCGAATCCGAAACCCGAACCAAATTGAATTTTGGATCCGAATCCCGAAATATCTAAACTGAACCAAATTTTTTCGCAGCTTACATGTCTACTCCTGTCCTGTTGACTATGGGAAGTGAATGGAACTCTCCAACAGTAATATAGACAAATAAAAATTATGTTTTTTAATAGAATAGCGGTAGGCTAGAACCCCTGGTCAGATTTTAATTTCTGTAGGCCCAAAGTTTTCTGAGTCACAAGTTGATGAACAGCCATGAGTGCAGTCTGCTCTAAGTGGATGAAGCACTGAGGCCCAGGGAGTTTAGGTCTATTGTCAAGTAGTTCCCATTTTTGCCCTTTTCAAATCTGCTTTTTAATCTGTTCTTTTTGCAGAGATTCTGCCTGCTCAGTCTGGTTGTAATACCCCAGAGATTCTATATTCCAGCGTTGTTTACTTTTTCATGGCATCCTGCAGCATAAGGCAAACAACCACATTTTTCTATAACTGTTTAAGTATACCTCTCAGTAACTTTACAAATCTTCATGAATAAATTCCTGACAATATACAGAAACAGTATATTTTTCTCTAAAAAGGAACTGATCTGTGTCAGACATTTGTAAAAAAAAAACCATAATGGGCACCAGGATTTAAATGGCTGTGTCATCTGTGACCAGCATCTCAGTCTATTATTATTATTATACAGGATTTTTTATAGCGCCAACAGTTTGCGCAGCGCTTTACAATATAGGGCAAACATTTCAATCACAATACAATTCAAGACAAGATGGTAAGGAGGAATATAAATGCTGACCCTGAATTACTCCTGAACAAAAGGCCTATTAATGCAAGCAGCAAGGTGTAAATTGTAGAAACCTACTGAAACCCACCAGCAATCATATTGCATTGCCCTGACGACCCTAAACTGATGAATGGTAAAATATCATTAAACTGTTTAGGATTAGTGTAACAGCATCATTCCTCTTTAAATATCCACATAAATAGGCATGTAAAATCCACCACCATGCAAAATGGCTTTAGACCTCATCTGGGTAATTTTAGGTGATCACAGTACAAGCGGGTCTTCTGGCTTGTGCACTTTTAAATGTATTCCATGAAGCAGCATATGCACATATCAAAACACAATAAATAGGTAATTTAGGTAATCAGCAATGAATAATTGAGTCAAAATGACTTGTAATTATATCAAGGCCTTTTTGTTTCATATCAATAACGTCTAAAGATGAAACCCTAAGTGCTTTATGTTGTAAGCAGAGGCACAGTGCACAGTTATAGAAATCTATTTACTGACAATCAGTCCATTACCAGGCTGAAGCACTAAAAGCATTTACAGTCAGCTTAGTGACTGCACCATGCTGACATGTGGGGGCCTGAGGGGCTGCACCAGCAGTACTCTAGAGAAGTTATGATGGTTCTGACCACACAGATAAAATCATGCTTCAAAAAATGTGTTTTGACTTGTGAAGCATGAAAACAGAAGTGCAAGGATAATTTCTGTCCTAATACTGGAGCTGCTTCTGATCTCGGCTTTATCAAACACTATTCTCTTTCATATTTAGTAGGAAAACTTCAATGTTCCAGGACCTTAGGCTGCTAATAAAAATGACTGGCTGACTGGCTTCTATAGCAATCCACAAACCTTATGCATTTTTGAACACAGCAACATGCATGGACTAAAGATAAGATGGGGGGAATTTATGAACGTGTTTGCGACTACATTTTTAGTTGCAAAGACCAAAATCCTATGCTAACTAACCGCAGAGATTTACCTCTGTTATGCATCTTTTTTAAGTGTTCTTGCAAAATATGAATGTTTGCGAGTTTTGTGACTGCACGTTTTGTGGCATTTCCCATAGTTTCTCAACTGTGCAGTAATTGCGTCCAGCTTTTGCAACATTAAAAGTCTAGAAGTCCACCTGAGCACTAAAGTAGCACAAAGATAATTCAACTTACTCCCTCAAGTCAGCTAAGGCTCCAGGGCTATTCAGCTGTCCTCCAGGACATCCAGTGCAAGTTAGAGACACTTTTGAAGGCATTTAGGAATGAAAGATAAACTAGAGTAATAAATGTGTCACTATATGCACTAGAATTCATGGACGGGACAGTTTAAAAGATGCTGATGATGCGACCAGTCCTGCATGCTTCATTTTGGATGCATAATCCTGTAAATTGATGAAAAGCCTAAAGGCAACACGACTGTACAAGTCAATGAGCACACAGTAGCATGTATTAACACATGCATTTCTGGGGTGAACTCGGTCTAAGACATTAATCACATCTATGAGACATATTTTCCAATTTTTTTTATATCTATAATTGGGACAACTCAAACACATTCCCCTTATCAGCTGAAATTATCACTCCTTTAGCTGGATTGGTCTTTCTCAAGAAAAGAGATGGGTGAATTGAAGTGGCAAATCTAAATCCAGTCCTGCGAGGTTTCTCTTGCTCAGCCCTGTGGACTGAACAAGGGAACTCTTTAAATCCCCCATCCATGCTAAACAGCGGATAGAGGAATCCCGGCTGCCGGCTATTGTATTCAGCAGCCGCTGCTCCAGTGCCTGCTGAATAATCAGACAGTGCCTGCGTCTGACTGGATGCAGTCACTGTTCAACCCAGTAACTTTTCACCTGGCTTATTTGGCAAATGTTGATTGAAAAATAATTTTGTTGAACTGGGTGGTGTCGATAGGGCCACCCACAGATTCAATTTCAGCCAAATCAACGGAAATCACCTGAAATTTGAGCTTTGGGTGGCCAGCAGAAGATGCATTCCAAATCAGGCAGACTGACAAATAGCTGCACAACATAAGAACATACAACTCCAGTGCTTGAGAACTTCATGTAGGCCAGGGTTCTAGAGTAGATGAAACAGTCTTGCTTGCTGAACTGCTTCCTATTTAAAGCTGAACTCCAGGCAAAAATAAAATAATGCTGGTATGTCTTAGTTAAAAATTGTTTAAATGTATTTTCAAATGCAGTTAGTAGGTACTTGAATTCACTTCGTACCAGCCCCTAGTAATTTCCTGTGGAGAATTCTGAGAGAGAGAGAGGGTCAGCAATAAAAGCCAATCAAATTTGCTCCATTCACATGTGCAGTTAAAGTGTAGCATGAGCAGAAGGACAACCTCATTACTGTCCATTTACAGGCTGGGCTCAAGCAGTGGGGGTGAAGCAGAGGCACAAGGTGTTTATCTCTGCAACTAAAAGTGTCTATAGTTACACTTTTTCAGATTTGTGTGTAACTATGCTGCAAAGAATGTTTTTTTTTTATAGATGAAGATGAAAGTCAGTAGCCTATCAATTATAGATTTGGAATAAAGTATAATCAGAATAACCCAGGCAACCAGAGGATTGGTTCCCTGGGGTACTCAAGTTTTCTTGAGGTGGAAAATAAAATCCCTGAAAAAGTAAGTATCCTGTATGTATTTAGATATTAAAGTAGAAGTACCAGATAGATGTTTCAAGTTAAGTGAATGCAGGCTACGTAATGTGTAATTTAACATACATGTATTTATTACGTCTCATGGAGATCACAGTACTGCCCCTGACAAAGCCTTCATCTGCTTTTCTCTCCAGAAAGATTTTGCCATCTTTGTTGACACAATCATGTAATGCTAGGCAGTACTTGGCTGTGTTTATAAATGTCTGACACAGATCAGCACTTTTGGCAGATTCTCACCCTCTGACTTGATACAAACTTACAACATTGCAGTCTATTCACTACAAGAGAGGAGACCGAGGAAGTACTTTTATGGAGAACAGGTTTTTTTTCTTTTCGTATTCCAATTCCTCATTCTCTTGTGGGTCGCTGCAGTTCCACCCCCCACCCCCGCGCAATGGTGCCTCCCCAGCAGCTAAGCAGCTGCCGTGGAGGCACTTGTGTGTGCTTCTTCTGGGCCATGCCTGCAGTAGCTGTGTGCGTCCATAGACACACACAGCCCTGCGTAAAAGGTACTGGGCATTTTTTACCTTAATGCAGATAATGCATTAAGGTAAAAAAAAAGCCCAGCCTTTAGTAATACTGTAAACTCAAGGACTGCTTTTGATAAAAGTTACAGTTTATCTAACAATGACACTGTTTTTTATTTACATTTTAACATACATTTAAGAATGTATTTGTGCACACTTGTAAAGTTACTCAATGGATTTTTCTATTTTTCCTAATTGTGTTAACTGCACCTTTAGATGCTATCACAGCCATTACATACCTTAAATAGACAAATACTTAGAATTAAAAAAGATACATGTCTATTGAGGTAAAAAACAAAAAGCAAAAACTACACCACAATGTAATTAGAGTACTTTTATAGAAAGTCAGACTTTATAACGTGAGGGAATCCTGATTGAGTCAGGGCTTGGCTATATCACTTGGCTGTGGTTCTCAACTTTTTTGGGGGGGAAGAGGTTAGGTTGTCAAGGACTGCTTCTCAGTATCTATGAGCTAGTAAAGGTCACCTTTGGTGTAGGGGCTTCAAACTATCAACTAGATGCAATCCAATGGTTGAAGACCATTGGTCTAAATGGCTTTTTGTTTGTATGGTTATTTTTCTCCATGTTGTGATGATAGGAGGGATGCTTTTTGCTGTAAGATTCTCTAATATTTTAAACTGAATAGATCAAAAAATCAATAGCAAATCCTTCCAATAACTGGGCTAATTTTATTTTCAGATAAGTAATAGTCACTGAAAACTAAACCCTTAGTTCCATCTACTATTCTTATTGCAAAAATCAAGTTTTTATTTTTATCATCCTAGGTTTGGCTAATGTATTGCTTTATTTTATGCATTAAACATCAATATAAATAATTCCTAAAGGGATTTCCAAACATTTTAGACGTTAGAGACAAGTTAAGGGACCTGTAGTGCAAAATTAGGGGGAAAACAAAGAATGGTTGCCATTTTGTTTTGCTGAAAACTATTTGTCCTAGTCTATTCATGAATCGTTTAACTGTCCTCAATCCGCTCTCCTCTGTCTCTATGTTCTTGCCTAGAGGCTGGCTTAAGTGCCTGTTTGCTTGTTATTAAATATGCTTTGACAGCTGGTGGAAGGTTCTTTTTAAAACACACCATTACAGCAAGGCAGACTGAACTGAATGACGAATGGTTGCAGTGGGGATTGTTCATAAATGTTTAAATTTGTTTCAGGAGGATCTTGGGGAATTTTGTTGATAGAAAATCTTTGAATCATAGCACAGTGGGCCTTTTTTGATCTGTGCTTGTCTAAAGCGTAATCCTTCCATCAAAAAAAATGGCATACACATTAGATAAAAATGCTATGGCGCTGAACCTTTTAGTAATGAGCAAGAAAAAAAACCCCCATCTGATTACTAATTACATTATATACTAGCTCTTAACTTATTCAACTAATCAGGGTCACATAAATGACGATAATTTTGACTAATGAGGTATAGTTCCTATCAGCTCATACATCCTACAAGCATGCAAGGTACAACATATACTATCAAAAGAGCTCTGGGGCCAAATAATAAAAATGAATTCTGAGATATTTGAACACTTACTGGTTAGGCTTACACACCATGGCTTCCTGACTCCCAACACACTGCTTACTACTTTAAGTTGAGGTAGATGCTACAAGTCTAAAGGTGCATGTACAAAATCCATCTGAATAAGAATAGATTGTTTTATTTCTAGACTTCTGTTTATGATGCAAATAATTATGCAATAGATATTGTGATAGGTATTGACTCAGATGATCATAAGTTATGATTCTGCTCAGAGATGCTTACAGCATTAGAGAATGCATAACCATGGTGTTCATATCAAATAAGTAAAGCTTCTAGTAGAGGGCAACTGTGCAGAGGTGTAGGGTACTACACATTTTTTTTACTTGAAACATATAAGCAGCATTTCATAATTTCTTTGGTACTTTTTATTTATTACCTGTTATTACATGATACTTAACAATATCTGCCTTTATAAAACTGCCTTCCCAATAGAGTTTACAATCTATCAACAACCACACAGACACACGTACAGTACATTCTTGGGCCAATTTAGGAAATTCATTCACCAGTATTGTTTTAGTGTTGAAGTAAATAGGATTACTTCGATGACACTTAAACAAACACAGGAAGAACATGTAAGCACTATGCATGTATGACACAGAGCTATGTAAAGTATATTGTCATATATGCCCATGTGCCATATTGTGGGTCCCTAATTCAGTCTGGAACCAAGACCCAGAATTCCGACAAGCTAACAGCTAAAGATCCTAAAGAAAATAATTAAAAAATGGCACACCAAATGTACATATCACATGTGTTCATTATTCTGATGGTTCTGTATGAAAGATGAAGCTTTGTGTGTGCATATCTAAGATAAGAAAAAAAGAGATTGATTATGCATACAATATTGACTCAGATGATCATCAGTTATGATTATGCTTAGTTTATCTTTCCATGCATGGCCAGATGTATTTCTTCTGCGATTTCTAACCACTAAGGCCGGGTTTACACCTAGGTGGCATCGTTTGTACGTGCGTGTTCAGTGTATGGTTATTTGCATGCTTATGCGCGTTGTGCACGTTTTATGCGTGTTTTACGCGTGTACATGAAGATGCGTGTTTTGACTGGCAGTTTAAGAAACATTGCGGACAATGTACGAATGCACAAAAAGGTGCATGAAAATGTGCAACAAGTTTCTGCTGTGCTGTTCCGGGCATTTCCATTAAAGTCTATGAGGCAAAGTCACGCTGTTAACTTCCAAAAGAAAAAAAGCTCATGTACCTTTTCGGGCATTTGGTGTTTTCCTGCTGGTGTTTTGCTGCTCGGGTGTGAACAGGGGCTATTAAAAATCATGGGATTTCCTGTGTTGGACATTTAAAAGCGCTTTTCCAACTTCTCAAAAACGCCTAGCTATAAACCAGGCCTAAGATCCCCCCCTTATGTTGTGAGTCTCAGATGTGATTTGACTTTACAATCCCAATTTCACAAATACTATAACCTTTTGTATAAAACAAAATGGTTATGGTACTTGTGGTATTTTGATGCCTCTGTCAGGCCCATACTTACAAATGTCCACTTGGGCTGCTATGCTCAATATGTCTGAACTTTGAAAACACCTCATTAGTCAATTAGTCATAGTGGTGGCTGGAGGAGGCTTCCTCCACAACAAAGAAGCTAATATAAAATAGATATTTGTTAGCCGCACTAGCTGTCCTTTATATGATGGATAACTTAATTTATATCATATAAAGGACATCTGAATTGTAAAGGATGACAGACTTTGGTAAGCTGAACTAGAAATTCAATTTCTATTACCTGCTTTGTTGTGGTTTAAATTCCCCCGGGAGTTGAAAGGGTTAATCAGTATCCAATATATAGACTAAGTGGTGAATTTGCTAAGCTGCATGAGTTATTTTAACTGTGTTTGTGGTTTAATATCAAAATAATTGTCTAAACAATTAGTAATTTCATATATATATATATATATTACATAGATGAGAAAAGGTAAGTTTTTGTATTTATTGCATTTAAATGGATTTCATACACGTCTTCTTTTACCCAAAACATGTAGGCAAAGTGAACTAAACTGTGCTGTTACTAATATGCAGAACTTTTAGACAAAGGTCAACATCTAAGCCCTCATCTGCATCCTAAACCACTTTTGCTGGTTGTTGACAAGGCTATCAAAGGAAGGACTTAGGTGCCTTTGGCGTGTGGGCCATAGGCATCCTTGTTTCACCTTCTATGCTATCCTGGCTTCAACTGTGTTGTACAAGAGACAAGATGTTGACTAAAGGAAGAAGAATAGTTGGGTTTTCGGGGAACAAAAATATAATTCACTGGTTAAAGGAACCCTGCCATCTATTGCAATCATATCCATATATGACCTTAAGGGTAATTTCACCTTTGTATTAAAATGTACTATACAATAAAGGGGCCCCAGAATTTAAAAAAAAAATTCTACATTGCAAACAATATGATCTTACTTTAAATGATACCTGTAAAAATAAATACCTGTAATAAATAAATGATAATACTTTGACCAAGCATGGCTTCCCTGAAGCCTGGCCTTTAAAAAAATCCATTCAGTGACATCCATTGTATCCTGCACAGAATCTAGGATTAGGGATTCATTGAGTGCACATTTACAAATGCCGGGCTACTGTTTACTACCATATGGTTAGACGGGCCAACCAAGAAGCCTCCCACGTAGTGAGAAACACAGTAGAGCTTTCTTTAAAAAGAAGGTGTTTGGTTGTCTCACTTCCATCACAGATCCAAAAAAATCCTGTCATATTTTAGCTGATCTTTAACCTGGGAAAGGAAGGGGGGGATAAAATGTCAAGCTTAGACAAAATAAGTAAAGCTTAAAAGGAAGGTGGAGTGGGATTTAGATCCATCACACCTAAGGAGGAACAATTAAAATCACTTAAGAGTAAACATTGGGATTTCTGCCTAAGCACACTTGTGACTGGTTCTCTTTATGGTCCTAAAGGGAGTAAAAGCTTGCAAATAGTTCACTAGATACCTAGTCCAAGTGAGGTACTGAAGGCAAAATGCCTATTCAGATCAGTACAAAGAGGCTAATCTAAAAATATTAACTCCTTTTTTACTACTTTCTGTGTTATTTTTATCTATGATTAAATTATCAACGTTTAGTATATATCAACGTTTATTTTATATATTTATTTATTTATGTTATATATTTTTATATGGCATTATCCATTTATTATCCATATATGGCATTAGTGGAAATATGCTTTTAGAGACTTTTTGGTTGATAAATACGTTTTGCTGTGTGAAAATCACACGCACCTCATGCGTGCGTGTGTTTAGGTTAGTAAATCACCCCCATTAACTCAGCAGACCTGAATCCCTTAGGATCAACACTGCTATATCTATTGCTGTTACAAGCCCTTCAGTGAAAATTGCTGCATAACTGCTGCTCGACGCCACTGAAAAACTGTAAATGGTGCAACCTGGAATAAACGATGAACAATAAATACTGCTTTCAATGAAGGAAGTCTTACCTAGCCTTTCTTCTTTACCCAAAAGCATAGTAGAAGATTCCTGTCTTTGCGCACACCTAAAAGAAAACAAAACACAGATTAAAAATGAAACAAATTGTTAATAAAAATTAGGAAATAAAACTCTTGTATCCACTGCTCAGTTCCTAGGTACCTGTAAACACTTTTAGGAATCTGAATTGCATTGCAAAACATATGGCACAACATTCTCCAACACATTGGACATCATTTATGAATCTCTTTGAGCTAAGAAATGTCTCAGACATCAGTAAGGATCATTATAATGATCTGTGGAGGAATATGGAGATATCCTGGAGAGGGATGACACGTTGTGGAAAGCGAAGAGTGCAGTGGACCAGCCAGGGGATGGCAAGTACAGAAATGAAGAGAAGTTGAGACATGTTCTTGGGAAAGGTATGAAAGGTTGCAGAATAGCAGACAGATTGTGAGAGGTGATAAGTGTGGTGGAGCAGGCAGGAGACCAGAAAGTAAGGATCTGAGAAGGAGTTGGGAGACACTGACCACTAATGTGAAGGGGCACATACACTGACCACCATTTTAAGGGGCTACAGACACCAACTGCCAGAGTAAGGAAGGCACAGACAGTGACCATTAATGTATAGGGGCACAGCCACTGACCATTGGAATTTTGTTTTTCTCATTGCCCGTCAACAACAGGTTTCCTCCCACTGACCACTGATATCACAAATTGTTCCTGCCCGGGACCACCAACATTAGTTAATTATTTTTCCCCTTGACCACTAATGCCAGATATTTCTCCTCCCTTCTGACCATCAATGCCAGGCATTTTCTTTTCACAATGACCACCTCCTGATGACTACAGACACTGGCCATCTTTTCCTTCTGCTGTTAAGCACCAGGTTCTGCCCACCTCCATGTTTAAAAAAGTTTTAAAATCACTACTTAACCCAGCCTATTCAACCCAGTTGATATGAGCCTAGATTGTCATAAATGCACCTCCTTGGTGTGCATAATCAGACAGCCTAGGTTCACAGGACAATGGTGCATATAATGACGCTCACATGTCACAATGTGAAGGCTATTTTTTTAAGCAATGAGGGTGACCACCACCAACACTGAAGGAGAAGAAGAAGGACCCTGCTCATCATGTGACCGGCCAAAAGACACTTGGATTTAGGGTATGTATGCTTGAAATTATAATTCATTTGACGCAAGGAGAGTAAATGGGAGGGTGTCTAAGCTGGAGTTGGTGGTCTGTACAGCTGGATAGTTTTCCTGCATATAAAGCAGAGGCCAAGTTGCTCCTAGTAGTGCATTCTAACTAAAATAACCACATGACTCAAAGGGCTCGAGATTAAAGAAAAGGGTGTAATCATTCTGGTCTGCCTAGGGATAACAGTGTTTAAATATAGCTATGGGGATTGGTTTAGATAAAAAGTACGATTTAGGGGTTAAGTCAAGGTTTCGTTTTTTTGGATGTTATAAACTAAGTTGCAAGTGTGCTTAGTAATGCATTGTAAAAATATGTATATTAACGGGCATCGCTGCCCGTTTTTAAGTTGCGGCCATTTCCCGCTCGCGCGCGCAAGGAGGCGTGTCTGAGCGGACGTCTAAAGACGCCCGCTCAGATCTAGAGAGCTCCTGGCCGGCCGTTTTTTTACTACGGTCGGCCCGGAGGCAGTTAAAAAAAGAAAAATATAATGATAACTGCATGGTTGACTACCCTATCAGTTACCAAACTTGAATCAACATGAACCCATGCATTTCTATTGATTGTATATAAAGAAATAGATAACTTTAATGTTTGTTCTGCATTCCCGAGATATTAGTTCAGTGTTCATTGGATTAAATGGGTAATGTGAACACAGTTTATGTAAATATAAGTAAACAGCAAGCAGTTTCAGTACACTTGTAAATCATGCTGTTGTAGTATAAATACACTGCCAGTTAATAAAAAGTAGTTGTAATGGTAAATAAAACCATAACAGTACAGGTTAATGACATCCGTACACATAGTGATATGATCATTTGATATAAATATTGCTTTGATTGAAATAAGCTTTCAAATTTAACTGGGCTAAACGGGCAGTTCAATTACTATGCAATTGTTTTTATTGATAATAAATCATTGGCCCCGGTTGAGAATCCAATAAAGGTCAACGAAATCGATCAATTCCTTTGTTGTGTTGATGTTTTTGGAGTGAATGGTCATTCATCATTATGTTTATGGCCAACAGAACACTTTATCCACTTCTGATGCTGTGATGGTGGTATAATATTTAAAACATGTAGCTAGCTTGACAATTTAAAGTTTGTGATGAGTCGGAACTTTGTGCAGAAAAGTATCATGCGCTACCTAGCGGTAGTCAGTTGCACAGCTATAGAGGAAAAGACTGGTTCATTGCATGATATGTATAAGCTGTTTGTATTTCATTAAACTTAAACCTTATTTTACAATATATGCCTGTCTGCATTCTAATACTCATTGCCAGTATTATCAATACCTTAGTTTACTAAGCACTCAATAGTAGTAATGTTGTAAGTAACAGATGACTGATGCTGGACATGCTGTGCATTTACCATTCACTTTAAGCTAAGTAACATAAGCTAAGGCACCTTACCAGCATCATGCTTTTCCTTTCTGCCTGGAAGTTCCATGTTATTACCTATATAAAAAGCATCAGATACAGACTTCTTTCCCGAGGAATAACCCGCGGCTTACGTGCTATTTCTGTATGAAATGTACATTTTTGCAGTGAGTTTAATCCATCCATTTTTCAAGGCTAGATGGAATGTCAGCACTGCGGGTAGCAAGGTTGTGCACAATTGCCAGACAACAAAAATATAACAGCTATGTACTGGACTGGAAGAATAATCCATCAGAGAATATGTCTACGCTATGTTGCACGCTCTCATCCTCACGGAAATATGGTATGTATCCACTATTTCACAGGCAACAAAATCTTCATTTTTGTTAAAATGGCCATTTATTTTCCTCTTTGTGTCTGAAATGTAATTGAGATGGGTATGTTCAGTGGTAGAAGCTAGGTGGAATTTATTCATGTACTGAAAGAAACATGGCTAAGTCACCGTTTATGCTACATGAACCTGAAAACACACAACATTATGAATATAGCCCATGGGAAGGAGAGCAGTCTGACTGTATCAAAATGAATGACTGTCTGAGTGTGACATTTTCCAGCGGGATCAAAGAAACACAAGGCATATCTAGGTCAACATGAAAAACACAGCGATTCCTGCATTAAGTTAGGATTTGGATCTTAACTACACTACAGCAATTCTCTATATGACTTCATGACATCATCACTTTATTTTGACCCTGCTGTATAGCTTGAAAGTACTTATATCTCTGGAAGTTGACATACTAATCACATTTTTTTGCTTTACTGATCTGGAGATGGCACTCATCCCTAAGAAATCTTTTCACGCTTAGACATTTTAATGTTATGTGTCAAAACTCATGTTCATTTAACCCTCTCTCTGCCTGCAGGAAACTCAGCTCACTGCACTGATTTTTCTTTCAGTTAATGAACATGTAGAATTCAGTCATTTTACGTGCATCTAAAGATTTTCTGCTTTTCTAGACTGTGAATAAAGATTCATTATATTATCTTTCACAACGATTCAAAGTTAAACAGAACAAAAAAAAAAGAGAAAAGGTTATTTAAGGGAATTAACATAAACCCTGAACCATAAACAAACACTAAGCATTTTGCAGAGTGTTTATATTATATAACAATATAGATGTAACCGCAGATTACGTTTTACCATACATTATGAGCTAAATAACTTTTTGGTACATTTGTATGGTTAATGATAGAACCATCTTTAGGTAAAACATGGTGAAGAAAGTATATATACTTATGAAATGTGAAAGTGATGCATATTTTGTTCTGTATATGATGAAGATAAGTTTTGCACGCAGTTAACTTGATCATTTATAACAGATTTTAAAAATATCTGATCGTTTTTTTCAAATCAAGATGATACTCCAAAGATCTATTGCAGTAGAAATCTATAAGTATTGAGATCCCAGTTCTGAAGATTTTTAAGTACAAATGTATACAAGCGGAATATATAATAAACATGCTGTTTTTTTTGTGGGGCTACAGGCCTAAAAATATGCATAATCATGGACCTCATTTATTATTATGCAAATAGGATCCAATGATAGCTATAACATTTTCCTACAGCGCAATCCTACATTGTGCATACTTACATGGTCAAATTTTGTGCTCTTCCAAAAGCTGCGTGTCTGGCTTCTTTGTGCAAGTACATTGAAGTTGTGGAACAGTATAGCTTGACAAGCATCATATGTATATTTTCTGCAGCAGGTGCTCAAATGCTGCACGACTGAAGCCACTCGCTGAAAGTTACTCCACAAAGAAACAAAAGCGCATAGATCACATTGTACAGACAATTTAAGCGTACACACACAGCTTACAGTGGCCATTGCGTGGGCCGGCATAATCAAATTGACATTCACCTGTAAAGCACTGTAATTATAGCAAAGTGTGAAGCAACATGATGATAGCATGGCAAACGCTAATTGGAAAAGAAGCAGTGAGTGGGAACAAAGGTAGGCTGTATCAGATCTATTTTACGTTGTGCACAAATGCGAATTACTGTTATTTTTAAGCATGTAACGTTCGGTTATAGCAGAATATCGATCCGTGGTTGCCAGACCTTGTGTCACAGAAGCCATTCAAGTGAGATCATCAGTCGCTGAAAATTAGGCAAATTAGAGATCATTTGATGGCATTCTATTGTCGCTATTGTAATCACAGTAATTTTCCTTGGTGAAGCTGCTTCGTGATGAAGGGGAATTCTCACCGGATAATTGTGAAAGATATCGAAAGATTCAGGATTCAGCATCTTGTTTCGAAAGCACTTCAGATTCAAATTGCCATTTTACTATATCCTGAAAATTTATTAGAGATTCAGATCATGTCGCTTTAAATGGAAAGGTGAAAGCAGGGTAATTTCAATCTATGAATTATTCAGCTTCAGACTGGAGGAACCCATGAACTGATTCTCTGACAGTGTCTCTTCCAGAGCCTCCATTACGCTTGTCATTTTTATTTCTTTATCTACGATCTCTTTCTGAGCTACTGAGCTTGTCCCTTAGGGCTCAGCTTCAACAAACCAAGTATTTCAAATTGGCAATAACCTAAAATGTGCTGCGATCTCCATAGGTTGTAATTTTTTTTTCCAAATCATTAAAAAAAAAACCCCACACACATCCATGACGATATCTGTTAGATTCTTCGATTAGATGAATTAGAAACAAAAGAAATAAATGAAGGAAAAGGAGGAGGCATCATATCGGAGAAGAGTTATGCTCCTGTAACAACACAGAAGATAAAGTGATGCTTTGTGCTTTCTCCTTTGTTGTCAGCGTACAAGGCTTCCTGGCTGCATAGCATCACGCAAAACAACTGTTAAAGCAGGCTGACTTAGTGTCCTGGTTTCCAGCAGGAGCAAATGAGGACTGCATTTCAGACAGACTAATCCATACGAACGTGCACTTAGACCAGGCAAAACTCATTGCAGCAAAGGGAGAAAATGTAATCAGGCAGCAGCAGAAGCAGGTTAACAAAGATCCAAAAGCAAAATAATAAAACAAGAGGAAAAAAGTATTGTGTTTCAATCAGGGAAGCTCCATCCAACAGGCATTGCAATCCTAGATATTCTCCACATGATGGCTGGTTGTGTCACTGCTAGACGGCTCCTGCCCTGTATCCAGACAAGGATTGGGATTGATTTAGGTCAGCAAGTCTGGACACTCTTCTTTTTCTTTTTTCTTTTTTTTAACCATTTTTCCTCATCATGTGAAAAACAAATAGCATCCTACTGTCTTTTCAGCATTATAGGTACACCCGGACATATAGGAAAGCTTCAGTTGTAGAATGGCTGGAAAGGCCCCAGACAGACACACCAGTAAGCATCGGATCCTTTGTCTTAGGGATCCTACTCCAGGTATAGTAGCGTGGCACAGCAAACTATCATGCAAGATGAGAAAACAGATGTTTCTCCATTCTTTGGAAGCATTTCGGAATCCAGACTCTGAACAGGGCTGGGAAACGTAGCAAGTTCGATGTCAGCGTTTATGTACGAGCCACTTCCTTGCTCTTATCCAAAAACACAGCAATCCTTTTTGTATCCGAAATAGACAGAAGGGTAACTCCCCGGACCAAAAAAAATATATAATGGCGTTCCGTATCCCGTCCTGTGCGTCTGTATTGCCGCACTGCGACCAGAAAACTGCAGTAGAAAGAGCTCTTGCAGTTGTGGAAATGTAGAAAGCAGCAGCTCTGTGACACAGCAGTCAGCTGACTTGTACTGTTATCATTCAATGTCCTCTATCCAAAAAAAGGCCAATTTTTTCGGAGGAAAAAAAAAGAGAGCACTGCAGAGAGGACCCAGCGATCCAAATTTAAAATTAACATTGGAAGAGCAGGTCTGACTGGTCTGTCTGCACACCTGAAAGTCACTCCTAGTGCAATGCGTGCAGTTTTGCTCCCAGGAACTCTGGCCACACGAAGCTAGATGACTGTCTGAAATCTCAGACATGCTGACGTAAGATTAGGCATCTTCCTTCTTTTTTTTTTTTTTGGGTAACAAAAAAGCTTTTGTTGCTGCATGATGATAACTGTGAAACTGTTTGTTTAACTGAATATGCAAGACCGGCTTCAGGTTACTGTTTTAGTCAAAAGCAAAATCCACATATGATGATAAGCTAATGTACACAAATAGATAAAACACATAACATGCCCCTGTGTTTTGCGATCAACGTCTCTTCGAGACACACAATTAGAATTTTCTTGGTAGTGTTCATTTCACAGGCTGTATACACATCATCTATACATTATTTTAACAAACGCAACATCCCAAAAAATAAATCCCCTTACAGATTGGCGGTGGAGCTGTTTAAATTATTTACACTGATTTAATGGAACGCGCAAACTTACGATTGTTATAAAAGCATCCTGCCCTTTCATCGGGTAAGTGCCTCCGGTTGGCAGTAAATGTAAAGGGCTGAAAATTTATATAGTTCAAGAGCCAGATGCTCTTGTCTGAAACCCAAGCGTAACCTGAAGGGGTCGCCAGGCTCTGTCTGGAACTGAACTTCTAATCCATATCACATTTTAGCTGTGTTTGTTTTGTTAATTAAGAGAGTTTCCCTTGTCTTTGGCTGTCTCCACTGCTGTCTGTGATTTGCTGCTGCCTCCAGCATACCTTATATGCTGCTCAATCACGTTATCCTCAGTTAACATGTCTCGTGCTGAGCTGATCTAAATATAATCATCAGTGATGTTGTCTACGTCTATGTTGACTATGTCATGTAACAGTCTCACAGTTATGTCTGTAGTTGCCATGTTCCTCTGTCTGTAGTAAAGGTAAGCCAGTCTCGGCTAGAATAGTGCAAAAATATGTTTTTTTTTCAGACTTACATAATTTGGAAAAAGCTAACAAATGACTGATGAGTGTTTTGTTTACATTATTCCTACATTTTAGTAGGCCTGCTCCATCCTACATGAATCTATTTGTTTTGGGTGGAGGCTGGTAAGCTCATAGATTTGAAAAGTTATTCTTGCTTCTGAAGCCTTCCATAGATATCCTTCTCTTTCTGATGTGCCTGGCATGAATGTGTCAATACAGTGGTATTTAGAACTGGTATCTTATTTACTGCACAGGAAGCAAAAGCAGAAACTCAAGGAGATGGATGGGGAGTCTACAGAGAGGGAGCTGAAAGGGTAAGTATCATTTGGCAGCTTGTTTAAAGGTTATAACTGTTCATCTAGATCTTTATTTGTTGAAGCTTTGTGCAAAATTATTGTAGCAGTTAGCTAGGAATTTTAACATCTGCTATTGTTTCATATAGAACCTGCATTCTACATTGAATACATGGTTACTTCTCACTATCTGGAACTATCATTTAGGTGCTGCTCGAGAAAGTGCTGGAGGAAGTGTGGACGATGAACGAATCACAATGTGTTTCCTCCTGTACTTTCCTCCACGCTTTTATCAAACATAACATCTGTACAATTAGGAAAGCATATCATAACAGTTAGGATATCGCCAAGATAGCCTTAGTGTTGGACTCACACTGGACTCATTGCCATGTGATTAACTATTAGTATGAGTCAATCAGCCATTTGCTGATTGTATAAGACAGCCATATATTGCAAAACTGAACAACTTTCTGAGATAGCCTGAAGATGGTGTGCAGTATACAAAATCATGCCAAATACAGAAAAAATCTGGACATAGAAGGTGTCGCGTCTGTAGTGCATGTGTGTGCATGGGGGTGTTATCTAAAGAACGTGAAATGTTCATGTACAGTGCAAAATAATTACCTTGGGATAGACCACAGTCTCATATATTCCAACTGCATGCAAATGGTGAATAGAGGTTAGTAGAATAAAGTTACAGTACAATGAACTCACACTGCTACAGCTGAACTTTCTTTTTTTGTACTCGCTTGCAGTTTTAGCTTTTATAAACAGAAATCCCCCAAGCTCACAAGGAAGGCTAAAACAGGGTACCACACCATTGTCTCATAATTCATTTTGGGGATATGAGACCATCAAACTGCATGTGATTTGTGGTAAAACCAACCATTTTTTTTTTGCTTTAAGTGAAGAATAGTTTACATGACAGAGATCAGTTGTTCTAATAGCATTTTTTTGCTTGAAGCAACATAACGTATGCAAAAATCTAAACGATTGAATGGCAAACAGTAGAAGCTAGTTAATCTAATAGTGTGTGATTGAGTGTGTTAATAAAGTTTCACAATTCTTCCTACCTTGGCCATTACTTCTATCAAAGCAGGAAATAAAGAAAATGTATGGTGGTTTTGTCAATGTTTATTTATAAATTATGATCAGGACTAAAAAAATGCTTTTAAATGTTTTCTTTGTGAGGTTTGGAGAAGGGAACAATCTAGGACAAGATAGTTGAACTGGAAAGTGAGCTGAATTGGAGAATTTTTCTAGTTCAGCTATGTTGTCCTAGTTTGTTCACTTCTCCTTCCTTGTCCAAACTCTTCACCTTTTTGTGAATAACCCTGTAAATGTTGCATATTCATAGTTTGTGTTCCTTTTTTGAGCCAGTAAATGGAGCGTTATTTTCCTTTTCACAAGGATATCTTTATTGCTAATATGTTGTAATCTAAGAGAGAGGGTGCAATAAAGAGCTTTCAACATCCTCTATGCTTAGGTACAGTTAGATGGGATATCATAAGGAATGCCATGGATTACATTGAGCTAATGTCACCTTGAGCTACTGACCTCTATAAAGGACATGCTTTTTTAACAGAGGGGCAATTAGACAGAGATTACAATGTGAAAAGCTCCACCTGCTGGCTCAAAAAGAGAATACAAAATATGACAGACAGAGGAGGATGTGGATGGCACAGCAGGACCATAAAAGGAAGAGTAGTGTTTTGAAAACGTTTTTAATACTGGAGACGGGGAAGGGGGAATTAAAGCTGCAAATACATACATGCACATGTTTTTTTTATGCAAGGCCTATATAGTTACATGACAATTCCTCTGTTTGCTGCAGATGACACTTCCTCAGGACACTTGCAACTAAAATCTTCTGGCTCCAGCATCGCAGAACTGATGATTGGCTGTAACAACTGTCAAGCAGGTAGTGCATTACACTAAAGGCATTAACCGATGCCCAGGGCTTGAGTTTATTGACATTGACAGACATGAGTGGATAAGATCATCTTGATTAAGCACATGGAGTATTTGTAGCTTACTCTTCATTTTACTATAGATATGCAACAGTGAGGAATTTTTATCTATGAAGATTTTAGTTGGAAGTGTCATATCCATCTTGGTGACAAACATCCCTTGAACTCATCAGTTGGTCCAAACAGTGAATGCTACACAGGAACTGGGAAATGTTTAGTAATTAGTGCTAACTAGATTTGTATTTGCTCTCTGTCCTGAACCCATAATCATGTTTCTATAACCTCTAAATTTAAAATCCCAGGCATCCAGGTGAGTCTTTTTGACAGGTGCAGCATTCTGGCTACAGACAATAAGAGAATAGAAGCTTAAAGCATATGTAAGTCCAAGGTTGAAAATTAATTATATGATAGGTCACTCTCTAATAATCAAAGTGTATATCTTTTTTTTTATCATGGTGCCCTACATTCCTATGCTATTACCTGGTGATCCTGCCAGCAAGAGTATTCTGTAGAGACTTCCTGTGATAAGGTGACATCACTTATTCGCTGTGTGTTAATGCTTCCAATCCCAGCTTCAATCCACAACAAATCTGTTTGCAATGCCCCTACTGTATTGATTGATAACAGCTCCGAGAGGGAGCAGGGTTGGCAGCAAATCAGGAAGGTTATTATCAATGAGTCCTGGCGGGAAATATACTTTAAAACAGTTCATAGAGCTTATCATACCTTTAATATCCCCTCTAGGGGTACGTCTTCCTTATGGTTGACGGATTGTCCGAAATGCCTTCTCCCCTTACCTGATCTCCATCACCTGCTGTGGTCCTGCCCTCATATACAAAACTTTTGGTCTGCCATAGTGTCCTTCATGAATGTGCACTCACATAAGGACAGGACGATGTCCCCGAACTTCTGCCTACTGCATGCCCCCGTCCTGCCCTACCCGCTGGGAGCATCTCTGTCTTCTGACGGCCAAAAAGGCGATTCTGTGTAACTGGATCTTATCTGATCCCCCGTCCACGGACACATTCCGCCCCCTGCTGAATCGCTTGTTATTATTGGACAAGTTGGATACAAAATTTAATCAAGCTCGCACCAAAACGTTTTTTGCTACTTGGACATCCTATGTTGCAGCAGAGTTTTTCGTTACAACAGCTGCAAGATCTGATGTCCATTTTTAAGTTGTCCAACTGGTACCTCGAGGCCAAACTGACGGGTTCCCTAGGTCCCCCGGATGTCCTTTGACCCTTGATCTACTGTTCTCAATCGAGGTTCCCACCACCACTTTCCACCACGAGTGTTCCTCCTGTTGCACCCACGAATACCCCTAATGGATCGAATTGGTCTTCTCCCCACAGTACCGACCCTCATGGCTATGGGGTCTGCTACTTGTTGTTTGTATGGCACATGTCTGTTGCGCAACAGTCCAGCGGAAGGTAGCCATATTGTATGAATCTAGTTATTCAGTTTCACTTTATGGAAGTAATTTGCTTGACATGTCTAGATTTCAGTCTGCCCACTGATATGTAGTCTCTGCGGCATACCAATGCTTGCTTGTTATGTAATGTTTTCTTTTTTATTATTTTCAATAAAAATTTGACATGCTAAAAAAAACCCAGCTCCGAGAGATCAATTGGACAGCAGAAATGTGTGCAAGTGCTTGGACTGGAAGATGCCTGACATAGCTGAGGAGATGTGCTGGAAGAAACTCATGGAAAAGGTAAATTAAAAAAGCACTTTAAATGGGACACTGACTATTATGTATATCACTTTTGAAATATGGATTTGTAACTAGGGTTTAGTTACACTTTAAGAGGGCACCGGACCTGCATAGAAGTGCGGATTAAGCAGGTACTAAGAAAGGATCAAGAGTAGGGAATTGGGTCTTTACCGGTGTAAAAGTGTCCAGGTGTTATAATCAGGATCCACCCAAATCACTTTCTCATATTGCAGAGTGGCCATCTTATGATTCTTTTTAAAACAGTATAACAGCTACTGCTGTATACAGCCCTGAACCTTTTATTTTTAGTAAAACATAAAAGTCGGGGTCACGTCGGGTAAATAGACACCAAACATGTCAAGCCTTAAAACTGTGTGCGCAAAAAACGCCCGTACGCGACGATTAAAATGCTTTTACTGCTCATCAGTTTAGTGTTATCAGTGATTAATGGCTCTAGAATTATTGCTCTCATTGCGACATTTGCGGCGATATGTAATATGCAGCACAATAGGCGCAATCGTCGTTTTCGCACGTAGGCGCACCCGACGCATATCTACATGTGTATGTGGGGGGCGGGGACTTAAAAAAATGTTTTCTTTTTAATTTTTTTTTGCTTTATTTTTATATTACTTTTTTTTTTAACACACAACTTTATTGCTATTACATGGGGGGCTAAGAAGCCCCCTATGGGATAGCTAATTTACATGATTTTACTAGAAATAACTGTATTAAGTAGTTACTCAGATCACACTGGTTTTATTTCTTAATCTGATAAAAATGTAAGAGGTATTGACTGTTAAGACTTGCTAATTGTACTAAGAAATACTTATGAATGAGCTTATTTTAACACACAATAAAATGTTGTCATAGATTGTAAGCCCTCACGCGCAGGGCCCTCCTTAACATCTTGTCTTGAATTGTATTGTGATTGTAATGTCTTCTTTATATTGTAAAGTGCTGCGCAAACTGTTGGCACTATATAAATCCTGTATAATAATTAAAAAAAAGTGCAACTTTGGGATCTCGTCTTTATAAAGTACAGCAATATACAGTATGTATGCACAACTGCAGGCACTATAAGTGTGCAACCTAAACCAAATTAAACCAGTGTTATACTATGCAGCACATGTGTCTACTGCTGCTATGTAGGCTACAACTCTAATGTGTAGGCTGCAACACTTCATGTGGTTGGAGAAAAGTAGTGTACTTAGCTAATAGACTAATGCTGGTAGCATTAAATTGGAATGAACAGCTGTAGGTCCTGAGTTTTTCCTTTTACCCAACATAGTATTTTTTCATCTAAATAAATATTCCACATACTGTGTGCCCCACTCCCACAGGGAGGGACATTATTCTCTGTCCCGGTATTCCTTCCTGCATGGAGAGAGTAATTATGTGCCTCTTGCCCAATTACCTCTCAATGCCCAATGAAAATTATGTCACAAAACTTAGCAGTGTAGAGGGACTTATCCATCAATAAGGAAGCAGAATGCCATCAGCACACCAAACAAAATGGTCAAGTGATCATTTTTTGTAATGACATCTGTTGTCACATAGAAGCAATGTTTTGAGGCTGCGCAGTGTCCACTTCATCAGGCTCAGTATGAAAGCAGTGCAGAGTACCCATAAGCATATTTACTGCTTATGGGTATTCTGCACTGCTGTCATACTGATGAAGGGGGACCCTGCACGGCCTTGAAATGTGTCTATGTGACAACATGCATCAATAAAAAAAACGATCACTTGACCATTTAGTTAGGTGTGCTGATGACATTCTGCTTCCTCATTGATTCCATTGGAGCCGTCCACAGTCACTTCAGCACCCACCTTTGGGGTTTCTGGTAAGGAGAGCAGTTGGACATACCTTGGATGTTTATCCATCAATAAAACATATACCCAAACTGCTTTCTAGTAGCTATTAATTCCCCCCATGCTAGCAGAGAGAGTGTGTGTGTGTTAGTTAGCCCCAGGTGTTTAGTGGTAAATAATATCCCAGTGTCATTCTGACAAGGATCTACCACTGTCGAGATGAGAAAAAAAAACTAAATATAAAATCGGAGAGAAAAAAAAAATCTGCAAGGCCTGATAAACTAGGGAAAAATCTATATTTCCATATTAATGACACACTCCAAGCAGGCGAGCACACCTAAAAATTAAAGTGGAACTCTAGTCAAACAGATGAATACATTTGAATACCTATGTGCTGTCAATTGAGAAAGCAAAGACAGTCGCACTCCATGGATCTTCGTCCAAATCTCAAATCCTTATTGTAGAAAGCAATACACACTGTATACCATTCATCCATGCATGCCTATCTTCTCATGCGTTTTACCTTCATGGCTTAATCATAGAGGTCAGCCTGTTTGGTCTGCACCCAGGACTGGACTTGTGTTGTTCGCCACTCACGGAATATGGAGCAGTGTTTTTCTATGAAGCATATGTGCTTTCAATGTTTGGTTTAGCACGAGTCTTGTGATTTACACTTTTCTTCCACACTGCAGAACCAGGAAAAACATTCAGCTACTTCCTGACTTATTACTTCTAGGTTCACCTCCCTACAATTGGTCACAGATAATTATGCTGATTCAATGTTCACTCAGCAGAGTGACGGTGGAAAAGTGAGATAGGCAGTTGCATTGCTGAACTGGGAAATAAGTGTGTTATGCCACAAGACTGGTTGAACAGAATTAAGAATAAATCTATTTTCAGGAAAACAGTAAACATATACATTATATGATTCAACTATGTATGTAACCGATTTCATGGAGTTTCCCCTTAGACTGTGAAATGCATTTAGGGAGCACAACTTATCTGTTCTATGCTTGAAGAAAACATGAACTGAGAAACATATGGTGGTTGCCATTGCTGACCTCCATCTGAAAATGCCCGTTATCTGGCTTCAGTACGTGCTGAAACATTAGGCAGAACAAGCAGGCAACCAACGAAGTAGGAACGTTTGATCTTCTTACTGGTACTTGGCCAGTGACTCAAAAATATCCAGTGGTCAACTTAACAGCCTAGCATTTTCAAACAACATATCACAAATGCCTCTCTATATTTCATTTTAGTTTTCATCTACATATTGCCATGGTGTAGTGGTCTACACCAGTGCTCCCCAACCTTTTTATCGCCGCGGACCGGTCAACGTTTGATAATTTTACCGCGGGCTGCTGAGGGGGGGACGTTGATTGTTTATATTTTAGATTGTTTTGATTTAATAATTTTAATTTAATTGTATTTAAACATACCTTCAAAATAAAATGCAGTTACACCAAAAAATTAATATAAAGTGATTTAACATTTTAACTCACTAGAACGCTAAATCAATGAGAACCCTGAGCTTGTTTCCTTGCAACGAGACGGTTCCATCTGGGGGTAATACTCATTTTTGCTAATTTGTGGGTTAAATTTGAGCAAACACAATATACACGTACACCAAGCACTGTTAAACATGAGAAAGTACCGGTGAACAGAGAGAAGAGTGATACACACCTTCTCTTTACCAAAGCTACAACGCCACTGCCGCTTGCAGCACGTCAGCTCCAGACGTCACCTAAAACCGCCCCGATATCACGATATTTTGCGCATGCGCGGTATTGGTGCGGCTTTAGGTGACGTCTCTCAGCTCCCGGTTAACCTCTCGTCCTGGAAAGTCGGACAAACCCGAGAGAAATACACCACAGTAAATAAAATGGAAATAATTTTATGTTCCTTGGGCGGCACGGTACCATTTGATCCACGGACCAGTACCGGTCCGCGGCCCGGGGGTTGGGGACCACTGGTCTACACCACTCAATTTTTTCTGTAGTCTGGTTATTTATGATGTTATATTAAAGGCGATGGATTTCCCAACATACCCACTTCAGGTTCTTTGCTGTGTTTCACATCAAGGGAGCCTGATGTAAAGTACATTGGCACCCTTCTGCTTTGTCCCTTGAGCACAGATGATTTTGGGATTCGGTCAGCACACACATAATAGTGCATTAATGACGTTTGATACATAAGTATAATTCAATCTATGGATAATTTTTTACAGGTTTGCTATCTTTTATGAGCATTTATGGCATTGCAGCAAAATCCTTTAAGCATGCTTACCAGTAGTAAAAAAAAAAAGTATTAGTAAATCTTCTCCACCAGCGCTATGGAGAATTGGAAGCTGACATTTGGTTTGCTAGGTGGATATTCACACTCTAAACAGCAGGCTTAGTGAACTAGCAATGGGGTCCTTATGAACCCAATATTAGATCCTTCTCTCACACTAACAGGGGCTTCAGGGGATTATGAAGTGAGATTTACTAAACTTTCTTATTAGGGCAGGATCTATGATGCATATACATCTTTCACTACAGTTTGTCTTGGTTCTTCTTTTCTTTAAAGTATTCTTAGACTTATTGTTTGATTAACAAGACTTTCTATTTAGAACAAAGGTAACATTAGAATTAAAAAACATTCTTCAAGGCTCCATAGTTTTGAAATAGCAGATTATTTTCTGATATGTCATTATATGGCATTGAAGAGTGCAACTAGGAGCTGACTGAATGCAGACTGTGTCTTGAAAAGGCAATGGAATTGTGTGCATTAAGCGGTGCAAAAGATACTGTTATCTGATGTGAATGTCAATGCATTCCCTTATAATATAGAGTATCCAAGTAATAATACAGTCAATTTCACAAGGCTCCAATTCTGCCTTTTGCAATTGCAATGAAAATACCCTGCTCTTAATGAACCAAGAAACAGGTCTAAGGTTTCATTTCAACTGTGAGGGACAACAATAAGTCCTATCAGTGGGGAAATTAAAGTTTTCTCTCTTCTGACATTGTAATGTAAAATAAAATAGACATGTCTATGAGACAGAGCAAAACCTGCTTAAAAAAAACCCCCAAACAAACCATATTCCGCTAACTGTAATGAAAATATTCAGTATATTAATTGCTTTTCATATTTAATTTCCTAAGGAACATGGAGACCAAGCTAACCAGCAAACAAGCTCCAACACTACCACTAACACTGTTTGATTCATTAGATAAAAGTAATTGGTTCAAGTTTCCCTGACAATGTTGTAGTTTGCAGGAAACCCAGTAATTTTTTTTGTCTTGGTCTACATTTAAACTTGGGAGAAAAATATAAATAGTGGCATGTGAAATAATAAAAAATTGAATTAATGTACAGAATACTGTCATTACAACTATTAACAGTGTGTGTGTGTGTTTTTTGTTGTTGTTTTTTTACAATAGTGCCTATTTAACCAGTTCTAGACCAGAACTAGAAAATGCCTTATATGTCTTAGGCCCCTTTCAGATGGGAATTTCAATCCAGTCCACTTGTAAGTTTTTCTTGTCAGAAGCCCAGTTAGTCTTTGGGAAGTTGGATCTAAACGGATGTGCGCCCATTTACATTTGAATACCCCTGACTTTGTGTAGGACGGAAAATGCGGAACTGATTGTGCTTGATTGAAGGTAATCTGATGTAATCCAACTCCCTATAGACCCAACATGGCTCCTGTATGTTTAGTTTTTTCCTCCTTAGCAGGATGGAGGAAAATACTGGATGGACATCACACCAATTGTGTTGCATTCCAGAGCAGTAGGTGCTGGAACGCACAGCAATCACACACTAAACTTCCCCCTTCGATCTGGGGCAGGAGGGGAAGGTGTAGAGGCAACTCCACCCAGGTCCAGATACTGCCTGCTGTTCGTCTATGTGTATGACATACAGTACATGGTTGACAAGGCTGGAATGTGACATTCTGCGCACACTAGGAAGTTCTACCTCTGCATGACTATAGTATAAACCTAAGATGAGAAGGCAGAATAGCTGGCCACACCCAACAGAGCTAGAGAAGATTCTAGACGAAGATTGGCTAGGCTCTAGGATTATAGGGCAACATAGATTCAGGATGCAGACATTGACTGCATCAGTGGGCAACACTGCAAGCAGAGTAGAGTGTAAGATGGGGGTACCAATTGCAGTGGGACTGTTCCCTTGTGTCTAGAATCAGACATATTGAAACCACATGGTGTTCAGTTAATGTAAGGCTCAGGGTACAAGGCAAAGCCTCAGGAAGTTACAAAACCCAGAAAGCTGGTAGCAGAAAGCTGGTTGGATGGCTCGGGGTGACCATGGTCACTGTAAGTGAGCAGCAGAACTGGGCCAGAGATTTGAGTCTCAGGTGGAACTTTGCAATACAGGAACAGCAACGGGTAGATGCTTCCTTCGTGCTGAATAGTGGGAAAGAGTGTGGAGGGTCAGCACCTAATCTTTCAGCATTAAATCCTTCCGCAGTGAAAAACAGCAGGAAGTGAGAATTTCAAAGGCACCCAGTGACAAAGTAAACAAGGTAGCGACTGGGGCTTAGAACTATAAGCTTTCTCACTGAGTGAGTCTTCAGAGAAAGGGCAAGCACCCAATTAATGCTAACAGCTCGGGACCTGGAAAGCAATCTGCAACTAACTTGTTACTAGATGGAGTCTGTAAATTCTATTATTTGGAACCTAGTGCCCAAAGGTCAGGGACGTGCGTTCAGGGTAGGCAGAGCCTCACCTAGAATTTTGAAGGAAAAAGCTGTCAGCTTCATGTCTGAAGCTGACAGCTTTATCTCAATTCGGCATCTAACAGGTTCCACAGCAGGGAAATCCTCCCTGCTGTGTAACCTGTCATGGACGGAGCGCCTCAGCAGTGAGGAACAGGGAGGCTTCTCCCTGTCACCTCCCTTCCACTAGCTTGGGAGTGGGGCTTCATCTGGCTGGGGGAGGAGCTTCGGTTGGCGGGCTTTGGCCGACAGGGGGCGGGGCTGGGGAATGCATCACCCGAAGCAAGAGGTACTGCACGTCACTGGTTCAGACACCGCAATCTAACCAAGGTTGAGGACGGTCAGGCTGGATAGCTGCATTTGAAGAGACCAGCTCTAGCAAAGATGCAGAGAAGAGTCTTGACTGATAAAAAAAATTGTTGAAGAAAAAAAAAATGATGCTAGCAATAATAGCTTAGTCTTTTACACAGCAGAGCTGATGAAAAGATATCCGGCTCTCTAAGTTACTAGCACAAAAATAGGGGTTGTTGGTAGTAGGAGGGTTTATCTTGGGCTGGCCTACAGTTTATTTGCCAGTGTCCCTTCCTTCTGTAGGCACCACTATAACCGGAAAGTGAATTACTTCCTTTTCCCTCAATGGACAAGGAGGAAAACAGAACTGAAAAATAAAATTGGCACTCTTTATCTATAGCAGGGGTAACAAACCTCCGGCCCTCCAGCTGTGGTGAAACTACAAATCCCATGATGCATCTCTCTTCAGGAGTCATGTCTGTGGCTGTGAAAATCTTGCAATGCCTCATGAGATTTGCAGTTCCACCACAGCTGGATGGCCGGAGGTTTGCTACCCCTGATCTATAGCAACACTTTTTGCCTTTAAAATATGTAGAAAATTTCCCAACTCTTGGAAGGTCATACTAGCAAAAGAAAGACTTGTTTATCAAGGAAAAAAAGGTATGGCGAGTCTCCACTTATCGATCAGAGGGATATCAGCAAACTTCTAGCCGCTGATCCTTCCTCTGATCACTGGACCCGGACGTGATGTGTATTACATCACGTCCGGTATTGCTGTTTATATTCTTTGGCTCCTGTAACCAGGAGAAGAAGCTGGTGAAGTGGATTGCTGAGTGCCAAAGGCTGAAGAAAAGAAAATATCTACTGCCCTACTGTGTATTTAGCAGTAACCATTTAGCACCTTTAGCAGTGACCATTTTTTTAAAATTACAGTTCTGACCATTCAATATACTTTTAGTGTATTAAAATGATTGGCTGTTTCAAAGTGTTACACTAAAGAAAATACCAAGCCGATGTTACCCTAAAATGGCATAACACTAAAATAATAACAGTAAAAGCATGTGATGCGCAGTCCATTTAGCTGTGCACTGCTGACACCGCTGTGCTAAGCTATCTACAAATTACTTTTCATAAAAGCATTGGACAGGAAAGTGGCAGCATTGCAAAGAGCAACACTTTCTAGTCAATTCATAAAACCATATACAGTCATGGACACATGCTTCTTCCTAATGACAGCTGGGTGTGATCCTGACTCATATACATACCATTCTAAAAACGTAAAAACGGCAATCTAGTTCTTCTTACTCTGTATTATTGTTGTCAGATACTTTGTAATGGTTGTTGTTTACAACTTTTTGTTTACGCTCATCTTCTGTGTTAAAGTCTCTTCTAGCTTTTTTTTTTTTAATACAGCTTGATCATTTCCAGACTAATTAGCTTAATACCATACAACACACATTGAGGGGAATTTATCAAAACTGGAGCAGACAGAATCTGGAGCAGATGTGCGTGGCAACCAATCAGCTTCTCTCTTTCACTTTCAAATCTTAACTCAACAAACTGAAGAGAGAAGCTGATTGGTTGCCCTGAGCAACTGCTTCAGATTTGTCTGCTCCAGTTTTGATAAATTCCTTTCCCTGTATTCAAAATCCTGCAGCAGCAACTAGCAAAAAACTATAGCAAGTTTGGCAACCAGTTTACATTAGTTTTGATAATCATTTGATTGGTATTAATTCTACAGTATATGTAGGGATTAACTGTTTATGCAATAAATAAATTCATTTATTTTGTCAACACTGGTCAAGTTGCATGTTTTATTTTATTTCCTCAGTTAAAAGATGTTACAACAAATTTCTTCAGGAAACAAGCTAAAGAGAATCTGTACTGTGGAAGCTATGTACATAAACAGAAAATGGAGGGATTGGGACTAGTCATCGATCTTTTCTCCATTATGACTTATAATTCCTTGTTTAACACTGTGCGTCTGTGTGGTAGTGGCCATATTGGTAGAGGAGCAAGGGTTTTCTTTCTAATGTCAGAGCTGCCCCCTGATATCTGTTGATCTGATAATTGTTGAGGTAATGCTCAAGAAGCAGAATGAAAAAGGAGTAAGGATAGAGGTATTCAGGTACAGCTTTCTCTCCAGCAAGCCCCCAGGAACACTGAGAAGCACAGGAGTGATATCACAAAATCGTATTCCAAATCTCATGCACCTAAGGCTACATTCACACATACCGAGTAGGTGCAATTTAATATTCCTGCATCAGGAACTTGCAAGTTCCTGCAGCAGGAATTCCAAATCTTTAAGTGATCTGGACGGAGCTCTGATTTTGCCATAATGGGGGTCATAGGGCCGATGTATGAAGAAATCTTGTATGTCTCAAACCTTCAATTTTTTTTTTTTATGGGGTGCAGTAAAGATAATATCTAAGAGGCACGTCAGAAAAGCAGCTCCATAGTAAAGCTCTTCTTGAGGCAAACCCATCCCACCATCCTGTTTACATTTTACAAGGATGATATAGCATAGGTACACTGTGAAAACCACCTAAATATAGCGTATCAGGGAAAAACACTTTTGATGGGGATCATTTAAAAGAGGTACAAGAGATGTGGCAGTATGTCCATTTGGTAAGCCCTCCTCGCCATCATGTCTTGATTTGTATCGTAACTGTAATGTCTATCTTATATTGTAAAGCAATGCGCAAACGGTTGGTGCTATATAAATCCTGTATAATAATCATTATAATAATTGCATATAGTGTGACATTGCCAAACCAGGTATGGTTCAGCCTACACCAAGTGTGTAGTTTGTGGTGGATTAAGGTCAGGGGGATAAAAATATGTCCAAGTACTATGGGCTAATCTCTACTTCTTAACAATATTCTGGACATTGGATATTACTTAGGAAAGCAGATAAATGTTTTGGTTTTTTTATAGTCTTTTTTCCCCCCCAGTCTTTTTTTTAAAGGGTCAGTTATCTTTATTTTAAAATGTTCACTATTCACTGCTTAGAGAAGCCCATAGGTGAACATTCTGGACATTGGATATTACTTAGGAAAGCAGATACATGTTTTTTCTTAGTCTTTTTCCCCCAGTCTTTATTTTAGGATTCTCACTGTTCACTGCTTAGAGAAGCCCATAGCTGTTGGGTGTACATGTTGACAGTTTCCAAGGTGAGGAGATTTTTTAAGCTCTGGAACTGTTTTCACATGTCTTAGATTTGCCTAATTAGTTAATTTCTTGGATTTTACAAAATGTAATACTACTGGATTAATTGGTGCCTGACTTTTGCACATACCATATTTTGTGTTATTTTTTTCAGTCTGCTAATGCAAATTTTGTTAATGGTGTTTGTTTATTACAATGAGCAAAAACATGTTACAGTTTGTTCCCTGCAGTGGTTGTGTAACCTTTTTCAACTAAGAAAATATACAATTATGTAACTTGACCAGGGGTGTTCACATCTTTGCACATGATTGTATACAGTATGTGAATGCACATGTTTTACAGGAAGCTGCCTATATGTCTGTATCAACACATTACATGCTCTGTTTGAATCGCCCATGGTTTTCCTAAATCATGGGCCATGCAAGTGTATTATAATATTAGGTTTTCCTTTCCGGCTCAGAGGCCTTTCCTGTCCTTCACTATCCTCCCACTTGGTGTATGCTTAGCAAAGGTAGTAAACTTGGATGTGCTTGCATTGAAGCATGCATTCGGAACTACCAAAGCCTGGTGTATTAAGAACACTTTCTCCCAACCCTTCATGATGAACAGATTGTTTTCATCACTGAGCCTGCAAGTTTTTTATTTTCAAATCAGCTTTATTGTATATAGATAAAATACAACAAGGTGGTATACACTACCATGTAAATATAACAATATAACCAGCAAACGTAAAAGACTGGCAGCATACAGTAATTGTGTTTCAGATACATCAGGATCGATGGGCCGCCCTCGAATGGGGACACTCAGCATACAACCAAAACAACCCAATTGGGTTCATCAAAAAATAAAAATACAGATCATCAAGATATGGGGGTTGATTTACTAACCTTTTAAACACACCACGAACGTGTATACACCTCTGTAGTGTGTTCCCTCCCAGCATGATCTATGGGAGGAATCGAAACACCTTTGTAGTGTGTACACACCCAGCAGGTGTGTTGTGCAAAGCCCTGCAATGAATTAGATAGATAGATAGATAGATAGATAGATAGATAGATAGATAGATAGATAGATAGATTTTATTTGTCACATACACAATCGTACAAGTATGATATGCAGTGAAATGCTTACACGACTGCAGAGCAGTCGTGACGGCAGCCGACTACACCGGCGCCATCTTTGTAGAGCAGTACGGTGACAAGACGCGGATGTAGAGAGCCTGCAGCTTCTCCTAAAGCTCCGGGTGTCGCCTCTGAACGGCAGCGTGATACAAGTGCACGAGCGCTGTACAATCTAATTGCAAGGTAATTGCAAGGTAATGTGGTGTAAATTATCTCTATGTTATGTTGCTTGCGTTGATGAATGCAGGAATGTAAATGCATGAGCTAACCATTTTTGTCTAAACTGTGAAGCAGCATTATATATGCATCATGTGCATGATTTTTCCATATATGGCATTAGTGGAAATATGCTTTTAGAGACTTTTTGGTTGATAAATACGTTTTGCTGTGTGAAAATCACACACACCTGGTGTGTGTGTGTGTTTAGGTTAGTAAATCACCCCCATGGTGTCTACACGTCTTGGAGTAAAGCACAACACGCCACTCCGAACATGGCCATAGGCTAATAGGCGTACAGAAACAGTTGTTAAACCGTGTTATTAAAGATTTGTGTCTCCCCACACACCAAGCTCTGAAATAGAATGCAACGTGATTAAGTCAGCAAGGAGAGAAACGGGAGGAGGGGGAGCCACATTGTTACAGGGAAGGGTAAACAGGAGGAGAACCAGAGGGGAAAGAGTGAAATAGAATTAGGACCAATGGGCTTGTGGACATAGCATACATACAGTGATTTCCGGGGGTCGTAAGAGTAAGATTCAGACAGGGGTTATTGTCATTACCCTAAGGTAAGTATCTGTAGATTGAAAGGAGGTCCATGGTCTCCAGGTAGATCAGAAAAGCTCCTCAGTGTTCCGGAGCGTGGATGTTAAATCCTCCATCCAGTATAGCTTGTTAACCTTGGAGAACCACAAAAACGAAGACTGTGGCTACTGGGTTGTTTCCACACTAATGGGATGCAGAGGTGGGCAGCATTTAGAAGATGCCGAGTCAGGGACTTTTTGCATTTCACAACAGACATGTCATTTAAATGCAGCAGACATGCCGCAGGGTTGTTCATCATATCCACCATTACCAGGTCCCTTAGAGTTCTGATTATCTCTTGCCAGAAGGGCAGCAACTTTGGGCAAGACCAGAAGGTATTCAGTATTCACTCCGACACCTCAAGCACGCAGAGGGGACCTGAGAAAACATGGAGTGCAGGACCGTCGGGACTCGATGCCATCGTCACATTATTTTGTATCCGAGTTCTTGGGTCTTACAGGCAATAGAGGAGTAGTGGGCAAAATAAAGTATTTGGTCTTTTTGAGCAGGCATGAAAGTAATGTCCGGGTCGCGTTCCCATTTGGTCAAAAACGTCAGGTTGGAGTCCGCGGGAGGAGAAACCAACATGAAGTATAACATAGAGATTACATGACAAGTGGGGCTTTCCTCCTTGCAAATCTTTTCAAAGGGGGGCAAGGGTCGGGAAAGGGACGCAGAGGGACGCATGTTGCATACACGAAACGTATTTGTCTTGCGAAGGTGACGGAATCGTAGGTAGTCTATGCCAGGCGGGAAGTCTGGATCCCCAAGCACCGGTGTCATGGGGGAAGGAAATGGGGAAATGTCAGGGGAGCGAAAGAGCGATCTGGCTAGCAAAAGTGTAGGTGTGAAAGTGGGATGAGGGCGTAACGAGGCAGATAGGGCGTGGACAGCCAAGGCAGTCCCGCAAGTAAGGAATTGGTGTCTTCCTCTTCCATACTAACCTATTGCTTGGCCTTCCTATGACAGCACCAGTCCAAGACTCGCACAAGATGTGTCGCCTTGCAGTATTTGGCCAAGTAAGGAAGCCCAATTCCTCCTCTATTTTTGGGCAAGCTAATGACATTGTAACAAATTCTGTGTGGGGTGGAAGACCACAGGAATTTGGTGAACATTTGGCGCAGACGGCGGAAGAACGTCGGAGGGATATGTTTGGGCATGGCCATCATTTTGATGGCCCATTGCAGCAACCGAACCAGAATAAGGACAGAGAGTGCCAGGACAAAAGATCCTGTTTAGTCTTCTGGAGCAGAGGGGTAAAGTTTAGGTCATACAGCCATGCGTAGTCCGCAGCTATGAAAGTGCCCAAATATTTCAGGTTGTCTGTCGACCAGGTAAAGGGTTAAGAGAACTATAAACGACCTATCTCTGGTTGTAATAAGGAGACGTTAAGGGCAGCAGACTTGGAGAAGTTAATTTTGAAATTAGATAGGGAGGCATAACAGTCCAGTTCCTGTAATAGAACAGGGAGGGAAGAGCAGGGGTTAGAAATGAAGAAGATTAAGTCGTCGGCAAAGAAGGGTTTCAGGGTAAGGATGAATATAAGCGGGGAGAGGGTACAGCCCTGTCTTGTAGCATTGGAGATGGGGAAAAAGTCGGAGCGAGCCTCATTCACACAGACAGTGGCTGAAGGAGACGCGTAGAGCGCAGAGATCAATTGTAGCATTCCAGGTCCCAACTCCTATGTGGCGTAAGGTAGCCTGAAGGAAGCGCCACTCCACCAGATCAAATGCCTTCCCTGCGTCCATGGATAGCAGCATCAGGGGTGTTGTGGCGGAGCGGACGTAATGGATCGCATTGAGCACTCTAGTGGTGATGTCCCTAGGTTCCCGGCCCCGAACGAAACCCACTTGATCCAAGTGTAGGAGACCAGGGATGTGGGGAAGGAGTCTATTGGCCAAGATCTTAGCGAAAAGCTTCAAGTCAAGGTTAAGGAGGGCTATTGGGCGGTAGCTGCCGCATTGAGAGGGGTCCTTATTGGGCTTGAACATGAACGCTATATGTGCACACAGAGAGTCACCGGGAAGAGATGAGCCTGATAAGATGGAATTGTACGCTGTCAGAAAGTGGGGCAAGAGGAATCTGGAAAAAGTCTTGTAGTAGGGCAAGGTATAGGCGTCGGGACCAGGGGCCTTGCCTGTATTAGCTTGTTTGAGCGCCAGATCATATTCTTCTTGGAATATTGGTACCTCAAGTTGGTCATGAACCCCAGACGGCAGTGTGGGCATCCCGGAGTTGCTGAGGTAATGGCAGAGGGCGTACCTATCCAGAGAGGTGGCGGATGCATCAGGCATTGTTCTCAGATTATATAGTGAGCTATAACATTTCTGAAATTCCTGGGCCATAGCTCCAGAGGATGTCAGGCTAGCAGCCTGCAAGTTTTGATGACTTTACAGGACTAGGTCTCGCTATGTATAGGTCTGAAAGAGTGTAGACCTTATACTTTCTCAGTGGTGCCTGCACTTCAATAGCTTATTTCCAGTGTAAAGGTGACACTGGGGGTCTTTTGGACCCCAAGCATCACCTGTCACCACCATCTGTTATCACATGGGGGGGCTTGTAAGCCCCCCCATGTGATAGCAGTCAAAGTAAAGTAAAAAAAAAAAAGTTTTTTAAATTAAATTTAAATAAAATAAATCTAATAATAATAAAAACAATTTCAAAGTCCCCCGCCCCCACGTAAACACGCGTCGGGTGCGCCTACGTATGAAAACGACGAACGCGCTACACATGTTGGGTATCGCCACGCACGCCGGAGTGAGAGCAATAATTCTAGGGCCAGTATTTTGGGGTATCTCTAAATTGATGACCTGTGGGGGCTTTTAAAGCGTCTTCTATGGACTTTTTGGGGTACTGGGGTTTTTCGCCGTTTTACGGATGCACGCAATTTGTAACCTGGGCATGTTGGGTATCGTTTTACTCGTTGTAACCTCATCTTTTATATTTCATTAAAAAAATGGGTATTTTGTTGTGTTTTGGGGCATTTAATTACATTTTTCACTAAATATTGGGGTTTAATAAGGAGTTGCGCTAATATTGCGCAACATAAAAATTTGCAACTACCACCATTTTATTCTATAGGGTCTTGGCATTCAGAAAATATATAATGTTTGGGGGTTTTAAGTAATTTTCCGGCCTAAAATGTGGAATATAACATGGGTACAAAAAATGAAAAAAAGGCCTCAGTCATGAAGGGGTTAAAGGAGTGACATTAGAAGGATAGTTTGCTATCCATAATTCTTAACGTTCTGTTACATACTATATATTATTATACTTTTACATCAATAAAAATAGAAAAATTGAGGGAGGCCCTAAACAAGTAATTATTTTGAACAACTTTTTGCACACTGCATAATGTGCAGGTTATTTTTTTTTAAATGATTCGCTTGTGCTTGTTTCCTGATATGGACAGAAAAATGATCCTGAAGCAGAGCTGCTATGAAGTCAGAACTGCTACGAAGTACACAACTAGAGATACTGGTATAACTTTTATCTTGCAATCTATGTCTTCCAGCTGTCAAGTAATATATATTTTATTAGTTTTCTCTTGCTGATTTTAAAAGTAATCTTCTGAATTGTAGCATATTCGTATTTCTCTTTATGGCTTACATGATATTAACATCAACACATTGTATTTTTTGACATTGCCAAGTTATTTTATTTAAATACATACACATACATATTTATGCATACGATAGCACAGTGATCATCCCTGAAAGTTCCATTTATGTTTTTTTTTCAAAGAGTGTAGAAACTTTTTAACCAAAATGATGAAGCGTGGACAAAAGTAGTTTATTTTTCAAATGCTCGCTGGGTCTTGACAAACCTCTAGATCTGCAACCTAATTATGCGTTCACATCCTATACCTTCCTATATGCTGCTGTATATAAACCTTTTCTCCTCTTGTTATCCAATATGCCATATGAATGTAAACAAGGCTATGTAGTTTCAGGCTTTATTTAGTGAATCATTATGATAAGAATAGATGACACTTATCCGTGTCTCGGGCCCTTTGTTCCTTTGGTTAATGTCGGTATGTTTTCTTAACTGTTGTTTTAAGCTGAAAGCTAGGGATTTTGCATGCTTTTAGCCAATTATGCTGACAATTCCATCCCATTTACATCTCAGGACTGTCATTTAAGTTTTGACTAAACTGATGCAGAAAGAGACTTCTGTCTGAACTCATCACATTAAAAGCACTAAAGTAATAGAATGAATGTGTAAAACACAGTATATAGAAGTAGCTGTATTTGAACAGTGCTGTTGCTTGAAAATTATTGAATAGGAGAGGCACTTCAGTTGAAGTGACCCATACTGTCTGCAAGCACTTGGATTATGCCTCATTCTCACTTATATCGCTCAAGTGCGTTTTGTAATGATGTTTTCATCTGTATAAACTTTGAAAAAAGGAGATAAAGGAGAATTGCATTTGAAAGGGTCACTATTTGCCAAGGAATGTGTTACAATAAAAAACATCAATAATGTTTTTCATCTTGCACAAACTATAACAAAGCAAGCATAAAGATAAATATACTAAATACTTAAAAAAGACATTGAAATCCAGGTTCATAAAATGTAGACCTATTATTAAATTGAAATATATGCAAGGGTAAATTTATAAAGCGTTCATTGAAAGAGAGGCAATTAAATTAGCCATTTTGAGTACTATACAGTATATTGAAAGGGTAGAATTTAACAGAATGCATCAATTTCTAATTTCAAAATTAAAACCTTGAGTGCATAACGTACCACAAAGCCCTTGTCATTTCTGTGTCAGTACTGCATTGCTAATATCAGCACTGTTACATTAAAATGCATGCATTTAGTTCTTCATTCCTGCTTACCAGTGGAAGCGCTGGAGGAAGGAAGTGGAAGACGGACACCTTTGTGACGGGATGTCACTACACATCCTCTAGCTTTTTAAATTGTACAGGTTAAGGATAGTTGTATGCAGTTCATACCACCTTTTTTCCGGGTTATTTATCAAGAAAAGCCCTAAAGTATAGAAATACATTTAAATAGTGGTTTGTCTGTTCATAGCTTGGTGGCTTTATCTGTCCTTTATGATAAGTTATCAAAGGATATAATGATTAATTTTGTTATGGACAAAGCAGCAAATAATCAAATGCTAACACTGTACCTGCTTAAATGCATATAAAGGTGAGAAATAGTGTTTCTTGTTGTGAAATGACAGTATTATATATAACTAATTAGCATGCCACTATGCTGAAGGGAGAAAAGGCAGAGCAAGCACATATAGCATATCTACACCACTGATTTATGACAGAAGTTATCAGATGTGCAAAGTACAAGGGAACAACCATTGCTTGTAGAAGAAAGGTTTTTTGTTGTTTTTTTACAGTAAAAGTGGCTAAAGTAGAACCCCAAGATATTTTTGCCACCCTTCCTGTTTAAAAAAAAAGGTTGAAACTGAAAAAGGTAAGTATGCAGTATTTTAGAAAATATGTGGGCTTTTCATAACACTTCAAAGTCTCTTTTGTAGCACTATATACTCTAATGTAGTCATGTGGCTCATGTTCACCACAACCTCGAGCCCTGTGCTGACGAGTTCAGTGAGACTGAAATGGTACTGTCCATTGGTTGGTGCTCTGTTTCAGCCATGAGATTTCTTTAAACATCCAGTGTGTGTAGCAATCACAGGCCTGTCATGTGAAGCATGGCATTACCTAGAAGTCCTTTCTCCTACTGGAGGGGCTCATTCATCCACCAAATACAAATATAAATATTTCCACTTCAAATGCATGTTAGCATACCTCATCTCATTGCTCCTAGAATTTTTTTCAACTTAAAAAACAAAAATAGAGAGGTAATGGAAAATGGAGCAGGACATAGAAATTCACACTAGTGGACTCCCTGTACCAATGGCACCCAAGGCAGAAAATAATATTAGAGAAATAGCATTGTTACATTCTTCTGTTCCTTCTCCAATACATATTTTTGCATACTACCTTTGAGAACATGAACTCTGCCACTGCAGAAGCAGATACATTTCTCTATTCATGTCCTACTCCTATCTTTAAGATAGAAGAAATGACCATATCATTGCCGGTGTGCACACATCTAAAAAGTGAAGGTGCGGCCAGGAAATCGGCATTTGTGTAGTAGCTTTAAAACAAGCCTTCACTGGCCTTTTAGCTGCAAGCACCTTGGAGCAATTTATTCATAAAGTTCCCAGCAGAAGTTCTTAAGTTGCCCAAGTTGTTGTCTCAAGCAAGTCAGCTTACCCTGCAACACCACAAAGGTTCTATGAGATATAGATTTTATAAAGAAATTCAGAATAAGAAAAATATTTGTGCAATTACAAAAAAATACTACGCCAATTATACTTTTTTTTACATGTGAACCTCTAAAGGGATTTAAGAAAATCATTGCCATGATATAATTCTGTTTGATATCACATTTGATTATCTTATACAAAGTGTGGACAAGATCTTTGCAAATTACAAAAATTACCTTTAGACAGATGGCAATAAAATCAAATAAAAAGACATGCAATAAGATGCAGATGTCAGCTAGAAAGTTTTCAAGGATAAATATAGCTGCAAAAAACATGACTAGAATGAAAATACATCAAAAGTTGACAATTATAATTCTGTGTATTGATGTCAATGGCTTCAGTTATACATTCTAAACATCAAACTGAGGGGAAAAAAAGGAAAAGGTGCACCTGAATCAAAGTGTGCTGGATTACTTTGCACAGATTCCACTACGAGTATTGTGAGATCATCAGACAAGCATTTTGACATAGACATAGCAACTGTGTAGGGTCTCTAGTGACTGCTTGCAGAAACATGTTAAACAAAAAGACTACCTATAGTTTTCTACATACATAAGAAGATTATATGGCTGAAATATACTGTATGTCCATTCCTATTAAAGTGTAAGTCAAGTCAAAACGTTTTTTAGTGTATTTTCTGAGTGGGGAAGGGTTAGAATATCATTCGGATTTTAACTGCCATCTTAGGCTCCAATAGATTTACGCACACTTTCTGTCCTACTGAGAATGTTTTACCAGACAGGAGGTAAGGGGAACTTTCCAACAGCAACACAGTGAGAGATGGAACCCTTTTTCAGCAGTGTAGGGGGATACTAGAACCTCTGTTAGATTTTAATTTCTGGCTGTGTACCTGTTGAAGATTTTCCCTCACTTCCTGCTTGGTAAAAAAGGTGTCAGCAGGACAGGAAGTGAGTATAAATATCTCTAATGGACCCCTGGATAGCAAGAGCTATAACCTTTTCCCATTCTATCAAAAGCTAGGAAAAAGTTTTTGGCTTAACATGCTTAAACTGCTTCAGAAACAAGGGAATGTTGTACTTTCAAGTGTTTCATTTTGAAACACTTAAACCAAACCTTAATGGTTATAAGGCAGAAGCAGCTAACACAATGTTGAGGAGCAAACTAAAGTTGGAGCACACTGATCTAGATGAACGGATAAGCTAGTTCATGGATGGCACAAGATAGCTAAGAGCGCAAATAACTTGTGAACAAACATGGGACAGTTAGAGAATGTTTAAAGCTGCAGCCAGTCCAATGCAGTTTTTTTTTTAAATTTCTTATTCCCAATTATGTTGTCAAATGTATTAATTACCTTGTGGTTTCCTCTACTGACAGCCCATGTGGGGCAGCTGGGTATTGTATATGACCAATGCATGCAGCACAGAGAGATACAAATAATTACATTTATTGTAGTGGGTGCTATTTGGTGGAGAGATAAACAGTGCATGAACAGGTATAGAGTCCAATAAGCCATGACATGGACCAAAAAGATCTGCATAGTTTAGCTACTATATTGGCTTTATGCTTAATTTACACTTATGCAACCAAATGGTATAACACCTGTATAATATATGTTATATGATCCAATTTACATTACATATCTAAACAAAATATTAAAAAAATGCTGCTTGCAGTTTAAATTGCTTTTACTTGGGTTAGGTTAAAGGATTAAAGTCTGGCTTCTCCAATTGTATGTCAATGAAATTAATGAGAAAAACACAATCCTCAAATTTCAGTCCTAGGTCTTTCTATAAGGACAGCTCACTGTGAAGGTGATGAGAAAAACCTGGGATCAGCCATGTTGCCTGCTGCAACAAAACATCTAAAAGGTATTAAATATTACAATATATATATATATATTTATATATATA
>NW_017306476.1:707012-726946 GCF_000935625.1 Nanorana parkeri | reverse complement strand
TATATATATACACACATATATATATGCTGTGTGAATAGGAACACATAAAAACATAGAGAGGGGGTTTCTCAAATTTGACTGCATCTGTAATTTCAGATGTGGTGTACTAAAATCTACAGATACTGCAATTTGTAGATTATTTTGTTATACATTAATTACAATATTTGCTGTTTTTGAGGTTTTGTTCCCAATATCAATCTATCACAATTTATTGTTGTTGTTTTTTAGTGCAGCAAACTACCAAACCTGATGAAGTACAAAGGCAATATTCAAATGTTGTGAGGTGCATATTGATGCTACCATAGGTTTTCTACACTTGACATTCCATGTTTGGACAAGGCATTGACATAAATGCTAAGGCTGTGTTCTGATCTAATAGCCACTATTGATTATCAATGCTTATTCATTCGAAAAATGTCTGTTATTCTTGTGAGTAGGTTTAGGAACGAACAGATCTGCAATATTATATTTAATTTTTCCCTCTCTATAGTACTTACAAAGGCATGGATATTTTCTTAAAGGACATTAAATACTGCTTATGCAAATTATGTTTATGTAGTTATAAACCATGCATGATTAAGTCTCTTTCTAATAGAAGATATAAAATTCCCTGGGCTAAACCAATTTAGATTTAGAAAAATGAGAGCTATAAAAATGATTTAAGAATTTGTCTGTAAGGGTAAAAAATGGTTGATAGTGAATAAATCAGTATTATTGTACTTTTACACTCCTTTGGCACAATAATTTCAAAAAGATGCAACTTGCGTTCATAATGATTTAGTTTGCAATAACATAGGAGCACATTGGATGCAGTGTATATGCTGTTGTAAATAAAATATAACATGACTTTCATTGCAATCATGCAACCCAGTTTTGACAATAAAAACCATCTTACTCTAAATATAATTTTTTATTAAAACACTTGCTTTCCTCTATAGTCAGTTGCATGTATTTAAAAGTGCTCTATACATGTATAATATGGGCTTTGTTTTAATGGCTAGCTACACAACAAATGTTTAAAATAAAAATGATAGAACTTCATTATTTCCATGGACCTCTGCTCTCAGAGCCACAAATCATGTTATATGCAAGGTTCAAGGCAGTATTCTCTGTCAACTAGAAGGGATTTCATTTTAATTGTATTTTGTTATTTTTATACACAGTGTGAGACTGATCGTCAGTTAGCTTTTATGCATGGATCTTATCCAGGACCCATATCTACCCTTTGCATTTTCTTGACTGCAAGTTTAGTACAGGGATTACCAGGTAAAGGTCTGGACTCACATATGACAGACCAAAAATATGGTGAAAGTTGTTTCATTAAAAACATAAGATGGCCTTCAATACACGAATAAGCAAATTTTAGATGCAGAACAAGGCAGCATTGGAAATCTCTATCAGATGTGAAAGATGAAAACTAGGTTGCCTGTATGCTTGACAACAAAGTGAATAAGGTAAATTCACATGCCAATAAGATGGATTTACATCAAGTTGACTTTAACAAAAGTTGTTTTTTAATTTGTCAAGCAAAATCAGCAAGTGATGCCGGGCCAGTTCACACCACAAAGAGTACGTCCCAGAGCGTTTGGCCTCTGGAATGCGCTGGAATGCAACACAGCCGGCTCCCATTCAGGGGCCAGAGGGGGTGTGGTGGTGCATTGAAGTCAATGGTCACCAGGCCCGTCTTTAATATTGATCGGACCCTGGGCAAACATTTTCTTGCTGGGTACTGCAGTTTTTCGCCGTTTCACGGTCGCACGCAATCTGTAAACTGGGCATGTTGGGTATCGTTTTACTCGTTGTAACCTCATCTTTTATATTTCATTAAAAAAATGGGTAATTTGTTGTGTTTTGGGGCATTTAATTAAATTTGTCACTAAATTTTGGGGTTTAATAAGGAGTTGCGCTAATATTGCGCAACATAAAAATTTTCAACTACCACCATTTTATTCTATAGGGTCTTGGCATTCAGAAAATATATAATGTTGGGGGGTTTTACGTCATTTTCAGGCCTAAAATGTGGAATATAACATGGGTGCAAAAATGGAAAAAAGGGCCTCAGTCATGAAGGGGTTAAAAAGCTTGTAATTAAAGAATAAAGAATGTGTGTGCTTCCCTCAAAGATACCAGCCCAGCACACAAAGTATGGTATTTCCATAGACTGCGCCCTTCTGTCTTTGCTTATTATTGTATGCCTGCTTTTGAAAAAAGATGTACTATAATCACCATTAGCATCTGTGTTGAATCCAACCTTTGCTATCCTGCTGAGTTGAAGGTGCTGCTGGAATCTTCAGCATTCAACACACAGCTGCCTACTGTGCCCCACTAGTGATGTGGCCACTGGGGGAAAATCCAGCGTGCTACAGGGACAAGGCAGGTGAGTTAGTGCTGGAGGAAAACCACAGCAGTCAGTGGAGAGACACTGACATTCAACACATCTGGACGTGTAGAATTCTATAGAGTGCCTATAACTCAGCAGGACAGTGATGTGAAACACTTCTCTTTCAATCCATCTTCATATGTGCAATCACTTCCAGGTAAATGCCTTAACCACCTGCTGTCCGGCCGTTGTAATTAAACGGCCGGACAGTAGCTTCTTGAATGCGGTTGGGCGTTTTAAAACGTCCCATCCAGCTCCGCCCGTGCCCGCCGCTAGGCGGCGAGGACAAACGGAAAATCAGCCTGTAATGCAAACAGCCAGCAATGGCTGTTTACATACAAGCGTTCGGGCGTCTGTAGAGACACCCGATCGCTTGTAATATGCGTGCGGCAGGCCCGTCTTTAATATTGATCGGACCCTGGGCAAACATTTTCTTGGGCCCCGGGCCCCCCACCAAGAAAAAAAACCCATGGTAATTATGTCTAATCATGGCTTTCTACTATCATGCATTGTAATTCTATCAATCATGTTAGGGGCCTACTAAAAGGAATGACAGAATGGAATGCCCACAGACTTTGACAGGGGAAGAGAATGCCCATAGACTATAATGAAGCCAAATGGAATGCCCATAGAGTATAATGGGAAGCAAAGTATCAGATATTTTGTAGGCAAATCTGAAAAAGATATCAACTTATCCTTTACCACAGAACTTCCCCATGTATAGTAACATCTTTTACAATTGAAATAACTTTGGATTTTTTCCTTTTTTCTATGGAATGACAGGTGAATAGCACAATGGAATGCCCATAGAGTATAATGGGAAGAAAGATGGGCCTTGGTGTCGAGAACCATATGACACATCAAATAAATCTTTAGCAGGCATACTCTCCAAGCACAGTAGCATTGATCTAAATTGAGATTAGGTGGGATTATCATTATTTTCTATGGAATGACAAGTGTGAATGACACCAAGAATGCCCATAGACTATAATGAATGCCCATAGAGTATAATGGGAAGCATAGTATCAGATAATTTGTAGGCAAATCTGAAAAAGATATCAAGTTATCCTTTACCACAGATTTTCCCCGTGTATAGTAACATCATTTACAATTGAAATAACTTTGGATTTTTCCTGTTTTCTATGGAATGACAAGGGTGAATGACACCAAGAATGCCCATAGAGTATAATGGGAAGAAAGATGGGCCATGGAGTCGAGAACCATATGACACTTCAAATAAATCTAAATCTAATAAATTATAGTCTATGGACATTCTTGGTGTCATTCACACTTGTCATTCCATAGAAAATAATAATAATCCCACCTAATCTCAATTTAGAATGTTGCTAATGTGCTTGGAGAGTATGCCTGCTAAAGATTTATTTGATGTGTCATATGGTTCTCGAATCATGCCTCTTTCCGGATGTCCTGAGTGAGGCACCCGTGCGCACAGCCTCACGTCCTCCAGTGAAGCCTGTGCCGTGTGACATGTCACGCTATGCGGGCGGGGGCCGGGGGAGGAGCTAACTTTAGGATGCGATCATGCAGATCGCATAGGACAATACGTTATGGCATTGCCATATGCGGCCGCTGCCATAACGTATTATTCTATGCAATCCGATCGGCAATTTTCTGCGGGCAGCGGGCACAAGGGGCAGATGCTCTGGGCCCCTCAACCTTGATTGGGCCCGGGGCAAGTACCCTCTTTGCCCTGCATTAAAGACGGCCCTGATGGTCACATAGTGCATGCAGCATTTTTGCAGATCGCACTGGCCTGGAATGCAGGCACTAATGTGCTACGCGATCGTACTGCAGGCGGGGCTGCAGTGCCATTGACTTCAATGCACTGCCACGCCTACTCCTGCCCCTAAACGGAGGGTGCCAGCCGGGTTGCATTCCAGTATGTTCCAGAGGCTGCACGCTCTGGAATGCACTCTTTGTGGTTTGAACCGACCCACAATGTAACAAGAGAATTGGAGATTGTTGGGTTAAATGCTGGAGTTAATTGGATTTGAACCTCTTAAACTTCAAAAAAGAGAATCATAGTTTCTATGCACTTCATCTTCAGCTGATTTCATTATTGTATTTTGATCAGCAGTCTCTTGATACAACAAGCTTCTAAGAACTAAATACACTACTTTTGGTTTAAAATCTTCATCCTTTGCAATAACCTGCTAGATATCTATTGTACCAGTCAAATACATATTTCTACAGGACAATATGTGAAGGCAGACATATACTTTTCTTGGCTTTACCTTTCCCCACTCTACTAAAATAAGTGATTTAATTGCTATGTTCTCCTTAGGTCCCATTTCTGTGACCACAAAAGGACACAGAGCAATAATAGCCTGACATAGGTTCTAACTCTTCCCCAACACATGTTCATGAAATGTACTATGAACATAATGAGTAATGAAGTAATACAACCAATCCTTGCTTGTAATATTATAGTTGAAGAGGAGAAAGTGAGTAGGGGCATGAGGAAGCAAATGAGTGGTAAAGTAGGTTGAAGGTGTAGACAACAGGTGAAAAGAGAGGGGGGGGAGGGGGGAATTTAGGGATGATGTTGTATCCAAGACAGCTCAGGTCTTTTTAAATGTATATAGAGGAAACGCATAGTATTTTACTATAGGATATACAGTATGTGTAGTATTTATTGGATTGTATTTAAGTCAATCACTTGTCAATCACTATTTTTCCACAATATCTCCTCCCATTGATGAATTATTTCATTATTATAAATGAACCATCTAGAGGGGAGAAGAATGTTTCAAACAAATAATTAATGCATCTCTTTTTGTAGAGCAAGTTATCATGAAGCAGAAATGTGGCAGGGTTATTGCCAAGCTAATCATTGAAGAGTTTCCTCTGACTGATTTCCAAGCATCCTTAAGGACAAGACATTCCCAGAAGATATGCAGGGGGGAAGAAGCTTCTTGTTTGCACCTGCAGTAAAGAGGAGAAATCTGTGAGTAGATTTTATGCAAAACCTGGGACTTTGCATCACAGAAAAGGACTCTGCGCCACCATCAAGAGAAGCCTGAAGCCAGCTTCTTTGCAACAGGATAAAATTGGTGATTTATGCACGGTATGATACATTTTCTCTCTGGGTATACGAAAATGGCGTGTTGAGATCCTCCTCCCACCTCTACATTTATTGGAAAAGCTCCTCTTTTTTGAGGGTAATGAGCATTAAATGAATAATAGCTAAACAATGACATGTTTCTAAACACAGTTTTTTTAAATGGTGATGGTCTATGAAGTAGTGTTATCCTGTTGTGAATTGAAATGAGGAAATCTTGTATCCATAGCACTCTCTAATGGTCTGAAATGGCGTCAAAGAGGGCTTGGATTTTGAAATTGCTGATTTGTTTTTGTTTTTTTGTGGAGTAACTGTTTTAAATGAATTTACACGAAAATAATTATTGAAAATATGCACAAATAGATTAATGTGGATTATTAAATGATGTTAATGCTCTTTATAAATTGCTAGTCCTATGGAGGTTCTAAGGTAGTCATTGGAAAAGCAGATACAAACAAAAATGTATAAAAAAATAAATTGTAGATAGGCTCAGGTGCACGAAAACTGTTAAAAACACATTTATGTTATGGAATCTTTTAATATTTTTAGATTCATATAAAAATTCATATAATTTTTATGCAAAATGTACACTTTTTTGTCCAAGATTCATGAGACTTGGGTAAACATTGTGACTTTTGGGTGAAAACATTGTTAAACATATCCTTTATACAGCAATAACAAAAGTAATACTAGTCTAAATGTAATCAATCGAGAACGATGATATACCTAAACAGCAAGGGGACTATTTATAAACAATTTGCAGAGTCATTCACCCTGCAAAGCTCTATGAAAGTTGTTTTATGTGAATAGAGGCAAAAATATTTTCTTTACTTAATTATTTATTTCCTATGCTCCCGAGCGCCATCCAGTGGCCATAATGTGGTATTTCATTATTACATCAAAAAATTGCATTAGACTTAAAGGAACATTCGTTTTTGCATCTATTTGCAAAAACAAAACCTACTAATTCAAGCTGCCAGCACAGTTCTAATGAAAGACAAGCGGTCTGCCATAACACCCTAAAAAAAATCTAAAAACAACCTTAAGCAGTACATTGTTCAAAGTCAAAAAGCTGCCAGGTATTTTATATGTTATGCAGCCCATTGAAGGGGGCATTCTCCTTAATCATCATCAGATAATAAAATTCATTTTTAAAATGGGAAAACAATGTTTTTAAGGCTGTGTACTTTCTGGTTGTTTTATGAAAAAAATAAGGACATCTGCATATGTAGCAACCTTAAGATGTCCCCAAGCTAATTAAAGCCCCATGTGTGTGGAGAGGTGCAGATAAAGTGTAAAGGAGCTCCAAGGTGAGGATGAAGATTAAAGGGAAAGTAGACAGTATTGCAGGTGCCAATAGATATATAAGGAAAGAGTCAGATGTACATTCATTAGTCCAAAAAGCTGCATTTAGAGAGGAATATATTGCATCTATCCATCTTCACATTTTAACCCAAATGTCTATTTGTTAATGCTATTTATAAATTGCTAGTCTGTCAGTCTAAAGCCCTTTACCACATCTGTGTATAGAAGCCCTAGGTCTGGTAGAGTGAATTGCATTAAGAATGCTAGTTACGAATTACGAAATACAAAATAACGGATATTCCGAAACGAAACAGAACAAATTTTTGACGGCGCACAAGTCTAATGCTTATGGTGTTGACCTTGGACGCCTCAATAGGATGAAGCCCACCTGATCTGGATGAACCAGCTTCTAAAGAAAGGATCAGCCTGTAAGTGTCTTGAAAAAAAGATTATTCCTTCAAAGATACAATATAGTGAATGAGCTTTGTCACTGTAGGATAGAAAATGTATTACTAGCAAAATCCCCAGGTGAAAATAAAGGAAAAGAAAGCCAGAACAAAAGAAAACTGATGAAACCACCATATCTGAAGACTGGAAAGTTGTGATATGTTGCATTTTAATTCTTAGTGTTTGATGAACTTTAAAGTCTCTGACAAAAATCATTATGCCATTAGCTAACTCTGCAATTTTGTACAGACAGAACACAAGCAAGGCAATGTAATTATTGTTAGAGAATTATGCTTTGGCCCATATCACCCAGTTTCCTAACAGGGTGCCCTTAACTGTAAATAGTAAACTTAGATTACCCCTAATCTGTAATTGCAAGATTTCAAGGATCAGACCAGACATAATTATATAGACTCTTTTTGATTTGGAGTTCTTAGAGGGACTATACTAGGCAAAAGGAAATTAGTAGTTAGTTTTGGTATTTCCTCTTTATGAAATAGGCTTTCTTGTAAAAATGCTATTTAAGATGTTATCCTCCAAAGACTGTTTAGTAACTCAGGCCCTTAATGCTCAGTGAGAGGATAGGAGGCCTAGTGAGACTTGGTTAGGCGCTCAGCGCAAGACAAGAACACTAAGAGGTAGATAAAGGGAAAAGGAAAGAAAAAGGGGGTAGAAAAAAAAGAGACCGATAAAAGAAGAGGGGAACAAGGGAGAAGCTACACTTTAGCCATGAACAGCTTTACAACCCTCCAGAATTCACCCCTGCCTGGATATCAGGGAAGAGAGGAAGCTATGAGAACATGCCAGTGGGGAAGTTGTTTAGTTGAAACCAAGGGCTTATTTGTGACATGCATTCTGGGGACATCCCTGAGCTGGGGGACACCACCTCACCTCACAATGACTCCTACATATGGATTGACCAAAATTGCTTGAGCCACAGCAGTGGGCCACGTGTACGCACATCGGGGTAACTTTTCACTGCATTCTACGTTTATAAATAAAATGTGCAAGCCACAATGAGTGATGGTATATTGAACAGTTATTTACAGGGAGATATGACTTGCTGTTCCTCTGGCAAAGGGGAAAGAGTTGACAATACCTATACAGCATTTAGATAATCTCTTTACCAGCAGAACATCCACATCAAGAACACATTTTAAAAAGGGTGAGCAAACTCCAAGAAACATATAATATAACATGTAACATATTCAGTTTTTATTATGTGTAAGTCATGTGAAGCAAATCATTCTTCATCTCTTTGAAACTATAAAGAGAAACTAATATTTCAAAGATAAGTCCCATACAGTAGTTGTATAATGAGACCAATTACTGGGTGACTTCCCTGCAATCTTGCATTCTTGTGATGTACCAGCTTTCACGCTTTTAGTTGCTCAGCAGCACAATTGAAAGCCTGTTTAGCAAAAAAAAGGATCTACAAATTGCGCTGTGAAAGCAATTATACATAGGACTCACTCACACTGTTGTGGTTTGGTATCTTGCACTAATGCGCATTATGCCGCAACACAACAATGAGAAAAGGCCCTTAGGCCTTGTTCACACCAAGCGCGGAGCAGGTGCAGAGCAGTTGCAGACCGGATCAAAACTGAGTGCAATGTATTCCAATGGTATTTTTAGCTCCAGTTCACATTGCAGCGTGCAGTTCCAGAGCAGGTAAAAAAAACTGCAGCAGGCCCTATTTTACCTGCTCTGGATCTGCTCTGGATTTGCAAACGCATCAAAAACACATAAAAAACGCATGCAAATGCCTGGAACGCACTGAAAGCCCATGTTAAACTCAAAATATATTTATATATTTTTACCAAAAAGGACCCCGAACGAATCAAAAACGCGGCAAAACCCACTGCACTGCGTGTGCAGAAACCTGAGCGGATCTGCTCTGCATTTGGTGTGAACAAGGCCTTAGGGATATTTAGCAAAACTATCTTCCTCTGAAACATAGCCTAGTCACTGTTAAAGGAGAACTATGAGGTGAGTGCTTTTCACTCACCTCATAGTTCTAGCGGACCTGTGACAATGAGACTGTCACAGGTCCGCTCAGTAGATTGGGAGGTGAGCGAACACATACCGGCGTTCGCTCACCTCTGGATCCTGTCACGGCTCTCTGCCGTGACAGGGGAGGGGCTGGATTCCCTCCCCGCTCCGCCAGCGGTGACTGGCGGAACGGATGGGGAGGGGGCGGGTACAGCTGGCTCTGCCTCTAGATAGGCAGAGCCAGCTGTCAGTCACACAGCTGGGCGGATCCCGACACAATTGTCGGGATCCGCTTCAGCTGCGGCGTCTCAGTATACCGCGACTGTGGCGTCTCATTATACCGCGAGCTACGGCTCGCGGTATACTGAGCCTAGGGTGACGGGAGGGCGCTAGTTTGTGTCCTCCCGTTACCCTAAGGAGAACTATGGGGAAAAGCCTTAATCCCATAGTTCTTCTTTAACTTTGGGCCTGCTGTGGACAGCAAGGTAAAACAGTAATATAAACTGCCACCATTTGTATTCCTTTTAAAGAGTATGGGATGTACACAAATATACAATGATCAGCCATAATAACCACCTGTCTAATATTGAGTAGGTCCCCCTATTGCCGCCAAAACTACCCTGACCTGTGGAGACATGGACTCCACTAGACCTCTGAAGGTATGATCTGGTATCTGGCGCCAAGCCCTCAGTAGCAGATCCTTTAGGTCCTGTAAGTTGTGAGGTCGGGCCTTAATGAATCAGACTTGTTTTTCCAGAACATCCCACAGATGCTTGACTGGATTGAGAGCTGGAGAATTTGCAGGCCAAGTCAACAGCTCAAATTTGCTGATGTGTTCCCCAAACCATTCTTGAACAATTTTTGCAGTGTAGCAGGGGGAATTATCCTGCTGAAAGTGGCCAATGCCATCAGAGAATATCATCAGGGGCCCAAGGTTTTCCAGCAGAACATTGCCCAAAGCATTACACTGCATCCACCGGCTTGCCTCCTTCCCATAGTGCATTCTGATGCCATCTCTTCCCCAGCAAAGTGACACACACGCATCCAGCCATCCACTTGATGTAAAAGAAAATGGGATTCATCAGAAAGGTCTCCTATTTCCATTGCTCCATGGCCCAATTCTGATGCTCACTTGCCCATTGTAAGCATTTTTGTCAGTGGTCACGGGTCAGCATGGGCACCCTGAATAGTCTGCGGCTATGCTGCCCCATATGCAACATACTGTGATGCACTGTATGTTCAGACACCTTTCTATCGAAACCAGCATTAATGTTTTGAATAATTTGAGCTACAGTAGCTCTTCTATTGGATCAAACTACACCAGCCAGCCGTGGCTCTCTGCATGCATCAATGGGTCTTGGCCGCCCATGACCGTCACTGGTTTTCCTTCCTTGGACCACTTTTGGTAGGTCCTGACCACAATAGCTGCATTTTTGGAGTTGCTCTGACCCAGTTGTCTAGCCATCACAATATGGCCCTTGTCAGTTGCTCAAATCCTTACGCTTGCCCATTTTGTCTACTTTCAACACATCAACTTAAGGGACAAAATGTTCACTTGCTGCCTAATATATCCTACCCACTTCCAGGTGCCATTGTAATGAGATAATATGGCTAATCGGTGTATGGGGTACAAATTCTACAGTAGGGTCTGTAATCGGTTACTAGAGATCCATTTTACTGGGACCTTGTGGAACTATTTATCAGGCTTAATGTCCTATCCTGCAGAGTGCTCAAAAGAGCATCAGTGTTGCATTAGTATGGAAGCCTGATGAAGTTGAGGAGACTTTATGTGTAGGGGGAGTTCAGAGGATGTCACAGAGGGTGGAGCAGTAAAGCACATGGGAGCTAGAACTATTTTTCCCCTATTGAGTGACCGCTACAGCCCATTTAGGAAAGATTACATGCAGAACAGAGTGTGATGGTTGTTGCGCACAACATTATGTGAGTGACCTTCTTTTTTTAATAACGTGTTTTTATACGGAAAGCACTATTTTTGTATATTTCGTTCTTGTGAGCATTCATCTCTGCCATTTATGAGGTTAGACACAGAAGTAATATCCTATTTCTTCCCCAAAGCTGTGCACTAAGCATTTTTAGACCTAAGTTTATTACTGGGTCCTACTAATAAGGTGAGAGGCATGTGTTCGAAGCAGCAAGAAGTATCACCAGCAATACCTATATTTATGCACTCAAAACTGGTGTATGGATCACTAAGAATCACATTGCACCTATGGAGTGTTGGATCATGTTTATATATGAAAAAACTTTGTTTCAATTTAATTGATGACACTCTTTTGCACTGTTGAATTTGTATTACTTTGACTTTGTGTCATGAATGTTATTTTAGATAGGGAACATTTGTTTTTTCGATTAGTTTTTTTTATTATAGTAGCACTGCACTTTGTTGTTTATATTTCCTGTGATTTTATTCACACAATGTTTTGTGCTAGCAGCTTGGGTTATAGTTTAGTTGTTAGGGTTTAGCCCACTATTAGATTTAGGTACTATTTATATTTAGTATGGAAGCCTGGACTAAAACAACACCAGACCCATATCATCACAGTGCATCCATATCTTGTTTGGCAGGCAGGGAGCTAAGCATCAGCTTATTATCATGTCTTCACAAGGCCTGAGAACATGCCACTGCCTGAATTGGAGCAGGCAGCTCTAGGGCGGTGTGGCTTCTACATATTTTTGGCCAAAGGTTTGTGCAACTAAAACCTCTGCTTTTAACGCATGCTGTTAGACAGGGTGATTTGTTTTGTTGCATGCTAGCTGGCAGGTGTGCTGGGGACTTTTTGTGTTTTTGTATTGTTGTAAGCCTTTCCATGTGCACCCTGCTACAAAGGCTGGTTATAAATTTATGTGGTTACCATCTTTTTCGACCTTGAGGAAGGGACCCTGTGTGGCCCAAACAGTTGGCATTTACACCTATGTGACATAATCTTGCAATAAAAATAACTTTTGTGCTGGTGACCTATCTTCATAATCCATGAGGTTTTGCATGGTTCCATCCATGGTAGTCACTTTGAGTACCTACTTTGTTTCCATCGGTTATAACGCTGTATGGTGTGCAGCAGGTATCTACATCGACGTATAGTGAAAACATAGCAGCACACCAATCAATCTTGTTCTCTCTCCCCACCTATCAGCTCCCTGTGCGTTGTGCAGTGTAGTAAAGCCTGATTGGAAAAAGTGCTGCCCCTTTTTCTCCCAGTCTGATTTCTGCAGTGCATGGATCTATATAGAATGCTAACACAAAGGAACACTGAGGTACTATTTTAAAAAAAAACACACATCACCCTTTTCTGCTTAATTAAACAGAAGCATCTGCTTACATTTTTTACTTAAATGTACTTTAAAAGGGGAAGAAGCATCCAGTTATACTTGTTGCTTTTTTAAACAAAAGGTAGTCAAATTAGTTACAGACATATGTTCTGAAAGAAATGTAATGCCTTTTTTACAAGTAGTACATATCTGCAGTTAGGATAAGTAAATAATGCCAACTTACAAATTATTAATATATCTGTCACAAAGATAAATGTCATAGAAAAATACAAAAATCAAACATAAAAAAGGCAATAGAGTAACTTATTAACCGAGAACAACTGTTGCAGCTGCCCTACAACAAATGGCAGATAAGATTAGGTGGCATGCACCTGGCCATCAATAAACATTGTGGAGTTTAGTTTATGTGATTTGGTAACCTAGGAAGAGAAACAGTTGTGGAAGAGGCTAAAGAAGTTACATAGTTTCTGCATTTTTTTCTGAGAAGACCTGAAAATTAGATTGTTTTTCAATGAATGGTCTCTGCTGCCGCAGAGAAGGTGAAGAGAAGAAGGAGGTCATTGCATAATTAATTTTATGCACTTGTTATGAGGATTTTTGTGGAAAGGCGCTTACTCAAATATTAAAGGTAAAAAACAGGCCATGTACCAGTGTAGCAAACTAATAATAAAAGTAGCACAATTACTTTCCTAGGGTCACTCAGCAAATGGAAGCTCTCCATTCCACCTATCACAGTCAGCTCTACATCTCACTTGATCCACTATTGTGTCTGTGCTGGAACGCCATTTCAAACAAACCTCCATTTATAATGGTAGCTGTAAAGCCTTCAAATGAACATTGCTTATAGCCTAGGAGGATGGTCAAGTCTCTTTACACTCCAACAGAAAAATATATCCCTCGCATATCAAATCTTTATTATATCTTTCAGGGGACCAATTGCATGTAGCTGGGGGCTGATTGGCATTGCAAGGCTCTGGTAGCAGGTGCATGCTGTAGACAAGTGCCACCATGCAGCACAGCAGGGGAATGGGTCAGCTCAATTTATTACACAAGCCACTATTAAACAATCAGTCAGGACTGCGGAGCTTGTGTAATCTATCTGCCAGTGCCATGTATATTGACTTGCAGCCAGCAGATCTATCACAAAGCCCCACAGCACTAATTGATCATATAGTATTGTGAATGCACCGCCAATGCTGTGAGGATGTTGGATAGATCTTCTGGCTGCTAGTAAACATACACAGCACCGGCAGATCGCACAGCTCTGACAATGCTGACTGTTAATTCACAATAATAAATGATCAGTCAGCGCTGTGAGGTTGTGTAATCTATCTGCCGCCTGCCAGTTGACATACACTGCACTGGCAGATAGATCACATAGCCCCACAGCGCTGACTGATTTTTTTATTATTGTGAATGAACAATCAGCACTGTTAGGGCTGTGGGATCTACCTGCTGATGTCGAGTATGTTTACTTGCAGCCAGCAGATCTATCATACAGCCCTGCAGCTGTGATTGTTCATTCACAATTATAAAAGATGAGTCAGCTTACAGAGGGAGCATTGCCTACTGCTGTGCTGTAGCTCCCACAAAGGAACACCCATAAACTGGGCTTCAGCCTTTTCTTTCTAAACCATGGTGTGCATCTTAATGGAACCTAGTGCTAAGTGCACTGGTCTCCCTAGGGGATTCTACAAGGATTTTCACATTCTGGTGATAAATTCTTCTTTTAAAAAAATGCCCACAGCAGTAATCACCCTCCTCACACTCCAGCACTGCACTCATTGCTGTCCTCTGGTGGAGGCACCCACTGTCACGGGTTGATGACATATTATCAACCCTCAAAACAATTTCTTCTGTTGATCAGATGGATAGATAAAAAAAAGAATTAAAAAAATGCAAGATGTGAAACTAAAATGGCACTTATGAATAAAGCAAATAGTCCCAAGGCTAGATATAGGTCGGACATGGAGAAGTGTGTGAGATAATGGAGAGACATGGATATTAAATATTTTCTATGTAAACAAAGCTTATACATCAGTTTGTTTAAACAGATGACAGTAATTCTATATAAAGATCACATTCTTATCAGATAAGCTGAGATCACTTTCTAGGCCACAAATAAAAAGACCAATGTACCCAAAATCAGAACAAATTAATTCATGTATTTTAATTCAATAGGTTTTTATTGAAAATTTTTCAAAAGTTTTTTGACAAAACAAGCAAAGCAAATATCCAGGATAAAGGACAATAATAAGTAACGTAAAGAAAACAAATAACAAAAAGAAATAAAAAATAGAAATACAGAGTAAGCAGCAGTCATCGCATATTTGACATAAACAGCTTGTGCCACATTGGCCAAAAAAAAGAGATGTTATCATATCTAGGTATACAATGGACAGTTCAAGTCATTCAGACGGTGAGTCTAAAGAGGCTGTACATTATGCTCCCACAGTTCAATAATAAGTAGCAGAATTCTGTCCCTGGGTGGTCAGATTGGACCAGCGGACCCACGGGAGCCATTTTTCATCGAATTTGGGTAAAGATCCTTCCCTGAGTGCTAAGTTTTTCGTGATGGTAGTGTAATTTTACTATGGAAAGAGTTTCACCTATAGAAGGGGATGTTACCTTCTTCCACTTCCTAACTATACTGAGTCTGGCTGCTAATAAGATATGGACTGTCAGCCTTCTATATTTTACTGGGATTTCTTCTATCCCCAAGGTTAATTCATGTATTTTATTAAAGTGCTACTGCAGATGGTATAATTTACAGCTGTATGCAAAAATACCGCTGTACACCGACTGAGTTGTTTTTATATTATGTAACCTTATTATGGACCCAATTCTATTTGACAGGGTGGGCCACGGAAAAGTAGCCTACCTCCAATACCGGTGCTACGTTTTTTGGCGGAGGCCGTAGCCCCTTGCTCTCTCTCTGGCGATGTGGTGCCGTCCCATGTGCAGTGTTCCGGCTTTATTTTGCCTTCCTATTTAGTCCTTTTGTGCACATCCCATCAGAAAGATAGTGTTCTCCCTGGAACAGCGTATAGTGATTGTGGAAGGCTATGTGCGAAGCGGATCGATTAAGGAAATGCAAGAGGCCTTCGCTGACAAGTACCCAGGAACCAAACCACCAGCTAAACTTTGTATTCAGAGTCTGGTTCGGAAATGGCGTCAAACCGGCTCTGTCTCAAACATGAAGAAATTGAAGCCTCCATCAGTCCACATGCCCAAAGTCGTCCATGACATATAGCAACGTATTGCAAGCAACCTCCAAAAATCAACTCAAAGACTGCCTCAGCAAGTTGGTGTATCACGAACTACGTGTCGGCGAGTGCTGAAATCTCTGAACCTCAAACCATACTGAATAACGTGTACAGGAACGTAGGTGTAAATTACTTACGTGGTTGCTGAATATGATTGCTGACGGACATTTGGACCCATTGCTGTACTTCATGATGGACGATGCTTGGTTTCATTTTTTAGGTCACGTAAATTCCCAGAATACGAGGTACTGGTCTCCTAAAAATCCCCACTTGACTCACGAAACACCACTTCACGATCAGAAAATTGGTGTTTCGGTGTGCGGTGTCAGGAACACGAATAGTGGACCCAAATTTTTTCAAATCAACTGTGAATACCACGGTTTACCTGGTCACCTTTGAACAATTTTACGACCAACTAACACCAGAAGAAAAAATGTACTGCTTTTTCCAACAAGATGGGGCAACATGCCATACCTCACGTGACTTACTAGCACAGGTTCATGAACTGTTTATGGAGGAGCAAACTATGAGCAAGTGGTTATGGCCACCACGTTCCCTGGACTTATCCACATGCGATTTTTATCTGTGGAGAAATTTAAAGCAGAAAGTGTACACCAACAATCCACATACACTGGATGAACTCAAGGAAAACATCACGAACACTATACGCAGCATCACTGAAGAAGAGCTGCAACCAGTATTAGCCAACATGCTTTAGCGTGCCCAAAGGTGCATGGACGTGAACGGGGAACACTTTCAGCATATGTTGTAACTTGTGGGTAAGTGAATAAAAACAATCCACTTGCTCGTTCATCTTGTCATACTATCGCCGGAGGCGGGATACTTTTCTGTGGCCCACCCTGTAGCTTCCAAACTGGGGAAAAAGAAGCAACAAAATGGTAGTGTGTATAACTGCACTGGAAACCAACTATTAATTTTTAACTCTTGCTTACACCTGCCCTTCTCCCCAACACACACATAGTATGGTACTATCTTCATTCAAAATATCTTCTAATATTCTCTCTAAACTTTTACCATATTTATGTCAATGAATATTATTAAATCAAATCTTGTTAAAAACTTTTTTCTTAAACCATTCTAATGAAACCATGAAACTAATGTAATTTATGTACAGTGACCCTTTAACACAGTTTATTAAGAGAATCACCAGGTTTCTTGGAGAAGTGTACATGTGTTTCCAGTATTTTCAGATTCCACAGAAAAGAAAAATAACACGCAATATATGTTCAAACAATTATGTTTTACAAACCAGTGAGAAGTAAATATGAGTCATATATAACGGCTGCAAGCCTACTGAATGAACTTCTGAAAGCTGTCAGAAATATTGTAGGTTAAATGCATTTCCAGTGACAAGCAATGGGTACATTCAATTTACATAATTTAAGACATATATACTTAACATTAATACAAAACTACTTGGCAATAACAAGCTTTATAATTGGTACACACATAGACTAGCCAACTATGTGCACAAACAGATGAGAGACAGGGAGGTGATGTGGAGCAGAGTATGACAACATAGAGAACTCTTGTTCTGTTTAATCATATATTTGCTGTCCACGCTGAATCTGCCATAAATGGACACATTTTTCTGATGAGCAATTATAGCAGGCTCAGTGACTATAACAAATTTGTTATTGCAGATTTTTTTGGGGATGGGGCCAGATTTTCTTTCCCATATGTGTTGAAGGGACTGATATTCCAGTAGCAAATTTGTGAACAGAGATGAGCAAATCTTGGAAAACTCTACTGTATGTGAGCCATTTGATTCAGCCCTGCAGTCTGGTTCATGATGTGCTTACCATCAGGACATGGGATGCCTTAAAACCCAGTGACTGGGACATTTAAAACCTTAAAAATGAACTTTTCTTTTTTGTTCCCTTTGGGTCTAATACATTAGGGTTGCACAGATACCAAGTAAAGTACTTGGTACAAGTATGAGTACATGTACCGATACTTTTGAGCTCCAAGACTACACTAGAGAAAAATTCAAAAATTAGGAGGCAGCTGTCATTTGTAAGGAGCACACGGAGCTCCTGGGGTTTGTACATCTCTGTTTTAATGTACGATTTTGTTTTTATAAATATAAATAAAGGGATGCACCGATACCAGTTTTGCAAGTACGAGTACTTACAAGTACGAGTACTGATACATTTTTGTTTATTGTCATGTGACAGTTTTTCTAATGATTTCAGGACAGTGGTGCAGCGCCAGAGCCAGGTCCCAGCTGCAACCGCTGCAACCACGGTAGTTCTCATGAAAATGCCAAGTATCTGCACTGGTACTCGAAAAGTATCTGTGCATCCCTATTTATACCACTGAAAAGGTTTTGGTATATCTGTTCAATAGGTGCAAGCCAAAATCTGCTGATCCTGCCAATATTTTTTATTAAGGTATTGTCAAAGAACAAAGGAAAACAGTACAATACAAATTACATAATGTAGAACTGATAAACACTCCCAGAGAAAGTGTAACATATTGTATACAGTACAGAGAAACATACAGATAAATGAATGAGAGTGTGTGGTTCGTAAAAGTATGCGACAACCAACTAATGGGTCGCACAGAAATCGTGTGAGTTTAGAACTTCCTGTGCTCTCTTCCTGTGCTTCACTCTTATCAGTTACATTGTTGCCAGTTATCTCTGTGGTCAGTAGTCCTCTCATAGGGTGACAATGCTGCTCCTCCAATGCAGCCACCACATCTAAGGACTGGTAAGCTGCAATATATTACATTTTTGTTCTAAGATTCATAAACAATTTATTGGCAATGCACCTGTACTTTTTACATAATTTATTATGCTCAAAAATGGGGGGGGAAAGGATTTTTTTAAAAATGTTCTCTCTAGTTCTTTGTAATGTTACATATGGAAATTAACTGTTTCATGCACAGAGGTCATTGATGTATAAATGTCCAGGCCAAATGTAGCATGTCAATGTTTATGACTAATTTTTATTTAGTAAACTTTTTAAAAACTGACTTGATTGTAGTATAGGCAGACAGATGTTTACATTTTTTAAAGTATGTTTCAATGAATTATTATTTTTAATAGTTCAACAGTTTATAAAGCTAGTGATGTGGTAATGCATATTTTGGCCTTTCCTTGTTTTAGTTGTAAGTTTGGCCCATGATTTTTCCACAGCATGGAAAGCAACGTTGACAGGGCAGCCTGGAGAGGAGAAGCAGCCCCAGGAAGGACCCAGTAAAGAAGAGGAGCAGGTGGAGGGTGACGAGGCTGCTCCAGTGGCCTTCCCCATTGTGGCAACTTTGGAGGAAGAGCCAGGACCATCTGGGGTGGATGGTCCTGGCTCTTCAAGACACCTATTGTCAACCCTATCCCCCTGTATCTTACCCCCTCCCCCTTTCCAAGCACCAGCCAGGTGTATGGGGAACATTTCCATGAGGGTCGCAGACCTGACTCTCTGTGTCCTCATTTGTAAATAGTTTTTGGTCTTTATTTCTTTTATATTGTTTGTAAGTTTAATATTCTGTTTTAGTTTTATAATTACAAAAAGTTTATATTTTCATTTCTTGTGCTTGTTTTTTTTTTCTTTGATTCTCTGATATAAAGGACTGACCACTGTATATTATTATTATTATACAGGATTTATATAGCGCCAATAGTTTGCACAGCGCTTTACAATATAAGGAAGACATTACAGCCACAATACAATTTAAGACAAGATGGTAAGGAGGGCCTGTATATTTTGTTTCTCTTCAATTTCATCCATTTAGCACTTTTCAGGAATTTGTGCAAATTTGAAAGAAACAAGTCAAAGGTCAAATGTACCAAAAAGTGATGCATCTGCTGACTACATCATTTTAGGATAGCAATCATAAACAAGCATGTGGAGACATTGCACTTTGCAGCATTCCAGCTCGCGCACTTAGAAAACCGAAGAAACAGGACATGACCTCACAGGATATCATATCTTCCTTAACCACGGCAAAAAAAAATGCAGCGCAAGTAAAACGGAGGATGAAATCGCAAGTTATCAACAGAACCTCCGTTGACTTGTGATTACCTTCCGATTTTGGCGTGAATTGGCACTTGGTGCAGTTATGTTTATTTTTGTTGCTGAGATGATAGTGGGAATAATCATACAGGAACCCACAAAAAATATTGTTTCCTCCCGCCAACATCCCCCCCCCC
>NW_017306476.1:699312-706411 GCF_000935625.1 Nanorana parkeri | reverse complement strand
AAACTATATACTACGTCAATACCTTCAATCAAAATACCTTGTAATATACTAGTTTTAACACATTTATTACAGCCACCACTCAGATTCAATCCTACATCTGAAGCAAAGAAAGAGGAACTACACTCCTACTGTCCCCTATCCGACCCCCTATGGAACTGTTTGTGCTTATTCAGCATTAGACAACATAGAACTCTAAAAAGGTAAACTGAGTAAACTTTATAAATCAGTTACAGTTCTTATGACATCACACCTAGGCGACAGCGTTTTCGCATGTATCTGTGTGCATTTCCTCTGCACGTTTTTGTGAGCAGATTGTGGCATATTGATGTAAATGGGAAACTTGCATAAAAACACGCAAAATAATTGTGCCGCGCATTTCCAAGCATTTCCTATTGAGTCTATGGGGACAAATCCCGCTGATCTGTCAAAAAACCCCCAACAAACTTATGTACTTTTTCCAGCGACAGGTGTTTTGCTAGGCTCGGGTGTGAACGGGAGCTATAGAAATAAATGGGATTTCTTGTCTTGAGCGTTTCATTGTGGACAAATATACGCGACAAACACCTAGGTGTGAACAGGGCCTAATACTTTTCGATTCACTGAACTAAAACAAGTATATAAGTAAACTCTGAAATCCTGATCTGCATATTTGTTTAGGTCAGTGATACAGAATCATTAAAGCTATCGCATCAACATGACAGCCAGAAAACTAGCATTTGCTGGAGAGATCAGTGATGGTACTTTATGTAAACACAGATAATTTAGTTAGAACACTATCTAAAAATTAAAGGAGAACTATGGGGTCAGGGCTTTTCCCCCTAGTTCTCTTAAGGGTCACGGGAGGACATAAACTATTGTCCTCCCGTTACCCAAAGCTCAGTATATCGAGAGCTATAGCTTGCGGTATACTGAGACCGCCGCAGCCAGGACGGATCCCGACATTACTGTCGCGATCCACCCAGCTGCGTGATTGACAGTTGGCTCTGCCTATCTAGACACACCCCCTCCCCTGTCCGTTCCGCCAGTCAGCGCTGGAGGATCGTAGCAGGGAGGGGGGAATCCCTGCATGGAGCCGTGACAGTCACGTCTCTCTGCAGGGACATGATCGAGAAGTGAGCGAGGGATGATATGTGTTCGCTCACTTCCCGATCTACTGAGCCTACCTGTGACAGTTTCATTGTCACCCGTTGGCTCGAACTATGAGGCTGAGTTTAAATCACTCACTCACTCACCTCCTTTAACTTTGATTCTGTCCAATCTTGTCTTAAAAAATATAATGACTCCGATAAACAATAAATAGTTATAACACAAGGCATGGGAATGCCTTTTATTTATTACAGGTATTTATATAGGTCTGACAATTTACGCAGCGCTTTAAATACTGTACATTCCCTATCATACATGTACAGCATACTAGAGCAAAATTAGATATTTAGACAGGAGCTAATTAACCTACCAGCATGTGTTTTGGGGCATACACATATTCATTGATATGCAAGACTGGAAGTTTGTATACCAGTGTTCAATATGACAACATATCACTCACTGATATAATTGAGCTGGATATAAATAATTGCATTATATAAATAGAAAGGGGAAATGAAAATGAATTTCACTTTCTTTAACAATGTGCAATGCTGAAATTGTGTAGGTGTTGTGCATTTATTGATTGGGTTGCTTCGCAATAAGCCTGTCATTGCTTTAACAGTTTTGTTTTCTTGATTATTGGTTTGACATTTTTGCCATTTGAATGCCTTCGTTTTTGTCCCGTGAAGCAACCACCGTTTGGTAAAATGTAGTCTGCACAACGTGAAACTTAATGTCAATGAATTTCATTTTCATGTTAAGTACAAGTCACATATATTGATTTATGTGACTTTGACCTTAAACATATGCCATTGATTCCAAAATCCTAATTGGACATAGTCATTATGATTTTCTGCAAAGTGAATTCTTGTCCATTACTGTAACATCAATAGTCCTGATAACATTTTCTATAACTAAATAAAGGAGTGATATATTTAAAGGCACGTTACAACATATTATTTTCAGCATTTACTCAGTTATCATATTCTACATATCACAAAATCCCTTCCATGTTATTGCTGCTTGTAAACTTCAAGCTTACTTGTGAGGTTTATTGGGCTTATGGCCAAGTGCCAAACCAAGGTATGCAGTCACCAATATAAGTATCAATTGTGACAGAGGTGTGTATGGAAAAAAACAGTAATAAAAATTGGTTATGATCATCAAAAGTTTTAAATATTGCACATAGGTATCATATGAGATGTTGATACACAGGGGTTGATTTAATAATGGCAAATAGCCTGTTTACTTTGCAAGGGAAATTTCACTCTGTAAAGAAAAGTTTCCCTTTAGCTTAGTGAATGTGGTGAAGATTCATTTTGCAAAAAATACCCAATCACATGCATGAAAAAATATACATATATTTTTGCTTGCACGTGGATGATGGAAGTCAGCAGAGCTTTACCTCATTTACTAAGGGAAAATTCCCTTGCAAAGTGAACAGTCTGTTTGCCTGTAGTAAATGGATCACACAATAACTGTATTTAACTGCTATACAATTCTTCATTTTTATGAAGGAAAAGGGAATATATTCAACAGCACAAGCACCATCTACATGCAAGTCCTTTTAAAAAGAGGATCAAGGTTGGTTCTAGCAGGTACAGCCATCTCAACTATATTCACAAAATGATGGCTGAAATTGTTTATGGAAGGTTGCCTTGATCCTTAGTTTAAAGTGTGTTAAAATGCCACAAAGTTGCCTAGCATATGGCTAATATAGGGCCTGCAAGTTTCCATTGGCTCTGCTACCTGCAGACAATTACATTATTGGCCAATAAGAAAACCCTGATTATGTCATGTGTAGGAGCATGGTCAGAAGACCAGTCACTTTCATTGTTTTCTCTAAGGCCCAATATTTGCCAGGAAAGAATAGTCTTATACTTAGGGATGCACCGATACGGATCAGTGAAGAGGGAGCATGGAGCCAGCTTCTTGGTCAATCAGGAAGCCCGACTTTCTGATTGGTCGGGAAGCTGGCCAATCAGGAAGCCGGGCAGTCTTTACCCTCCCCCAACTTCCTGATTGGCCGGACAGCTGGGTCCCTGCCCCCTCGTCACCTGGTGATGAGGGAGCATGGAGCCGGCTTCCCAGCCAATATATATAACTCACCAAGAATTTAGTCAAGGATGTACAGTATGTAACTATTGGCAAAATGTTTCTCCTATAAACTAAATTGATCTAACAGTGGAAGTATTCCTATCGCATTTCCTTTCAATGTCTCACTAAATATATGCATGAAAACATAATGGTGGGATTTATCAAACTGGAGCAGACAAAATCTGGAGCAGCTGTGCATGGCAACCAATCAGCTTCTGTCTTCAGTTTGTTCAGTTAAGATTTGAAAATGAGTGAGAGGCGCGGATTGGTTACCGTGCACAGCTGCTCCAGATTTTGTCTGCTCCAGTTTTGATAAATTCCCTTCAAAGTATATAAATCAATCCATGTATAGCTCTGTTTCCTCTTCCGGTTGGTGGTGTGGTGCCTCTCCTGCTGATCTCAAGCATGTTTTTTGGGATTGATCAGCAATAGGGCCCTTTTGGATAGCGGTCACACAACTTATTTCTCAGGGAACTTCCTTAATGATTGCTTCTGATATTTTTGGTGTGCCTGCTGGGCCTTACGGACAAGGTTTCCCTTCTGGGTCAGTAGATGATCCAAAAAAAGGGTTTTACCTTTCACACCTTTTTTAATTTTGTTCTTGGTGGGTTGTTCTGGGTGACACACGGGCCTTGGGCTTTTGAGGTAATGGGGATGGGGAGGTGGGTGGAAATTGTTTTATTGGTAATGTTTACCTGTTGGAACTGTTACTAAGTGTAGTGCCTCTGGCCCTGTCCGGTGTGAAGCTTTTATTTGTATTGTGTACTGTTTTTCCTTTTTGCGAAATTAATAAAAACAATCTTTAAAAAAAAGTATATAAATCAAGCTGAACCATCATTACAAGGTCTCTCAAGAACATTTCAGGTGTAAAATATATGAATGGCTTCCTTACAAGCAGAATTCCTCATTTTGGACTAACTTAAAAATACATTTAAACTTTTTCTTAGTTTAATTATTTTACCTTCAGAATGTTTATATTTATATAGTTTCTCCTTTTTCCACTAAAGTCAACTTCAATGGTCTACTTAAAACTTCTATTTCTTTGAAGTCATTCTGTATTTGTCCTTAACCAGTCTTCTGGAAACAATCCTAAACAGAGAGCGGTTTAAAGATGTTTGAAAAGGATAAATATTTTCAGAAGTTTTGAATGCAACCATGTGGTTCAAAGGTGCGCTTACCTCTCTTGTAGTAACACGCCTGCTGCTCTTTATAACTGTCATTGCTCTTTCCATGAGTACCCCAAACAGACCGTAGCATATATTTAGAATGTAAATGAAAGATCTCTAGCCTCTCATATTAGGTTAGTCAACTGTGTGGTCTTTTGAAGTGTAAGAACAACTTCATAAGTATAACAGTATCAATGTACCCTAAGAGGATATAGTAGATTGAATATGTTTTACTTCCGTGTCCTGTTTATAAAGGGTTGAAAGTGATATTTTTAACAAAGATATAAAAAAACAAAACATTTAGTGAACTCTTATGGTTGTAGATTTATGGAGAATAGAAACTGTAATTTAAGAGCTGTGTGCCATCGAACAATCTAATATTTTGCCCTGCCCAAACAATATCTAAACCGATTACTATCAAGTGGAAAAGTCAGCAGTGGTTTATATATGCTTTATCATAGGAGAAGGTCTAAAACAAGCCTAGTGTGCAGGCATTACAAGAGTCTAGAAGAACTGGTTTGTCGCTACTGGAAGCAGTCCAACATATAAAGGGGGTCAAATACATTGAAAATTAGGCACTTTTGCATACTGTTTGAAAGGGTGGTGATAACTTCTTATTCCCATTTTAACTATAAAGCAGGCCAAAACTTATACAGCACTCAATATTTTTTTGTTTTTACCCCAGTGCTCATTCTCTGCTTCAGCATGCCTTATGACATGTAAACAAACAAAATATAGAGTACAGAAAGTTTCAACTAGACTTTTTCTAAATGATACTCTTATATGCTTAAAGTAGATGAAAATCAGAGGAGGAATGGGCTGAGTGGCATTTGCATCCTAGGTCAGTACCACCAAGATATGTTGGGCTGGTGGCCCAGATGGTGGAAATACTTCACTGTTCATACTTCCATCAAAGTGGAACTTGCAGTGATACAAAGTGGGCATTTTACAGCTACCTGCTCCCCATTTACACCTATGATCAGATCGTTTAGCAGAACAAAATCTTTCACCACTGACTTCTTAGCATTGGTGGACAGCAGTGCCGGAAGATAAAACATTCAAAACGTTCAACCAACTGAACAAATTTTGTACAAGTGTCAAACTTTCGCCTATTTACTTTGAATCATTCATATATATATTCTTTTTTTGTTTAGAATATAAAATATATTCACAGAAAAGTGAAGTGGTACAAAGCTATCATGACAGAATATAAATTGTGCCCAAGACCTGTATGCTCTGCAGAAATGCATGATTAGGATGTTCTGTTCTACTTTATTGCTTGTATTAATCCAGACTCAGAGGATGCTGCCAGCACAGCAAGGCTATGTAACAGTATGTAAGCAACACCTTACTAAAAGTCTGCCAAAGAACAAGCCATTCTGAGTTGCGACCAAGCTCCAACACATTGTAAATACATGTGTAATTTAATAGATTCCGACTGGACTATTACTAGGAGAACACACTACATGAGGTACAGCAGTACACATGATTAAGGCATTCTGTATCTTAAAAAAATATTTGTAGACTCTCATGTTAAAGTGATTTTATGTACTGCACAGCTGTGCACTGTTATGTGAGGAAAATATATTAAAGTATTTTTTTCTAAATAGCATTCAAAAAAGCTGATAACAGATACTACACTGTTATCCTGTGACCTAGAAATAATGTTCTGTCATTACCCTAAATGAGGTGTGAAAAAAATGTTTTTCTTCAATCATTTAAAATTGCTGAATTATGTGATTACCTAAATCCATGGTCATGTGACCCTTCAGGGCACCTCTTCTGATGATGGGAACTAGTAATTTCTCTCTGCTATCGGCAGGTTTTCCTGATTGGTCCTGTAACCACCCCCTTTGTAACATCACAATGCCAGTCCTTGAAGACTAAAGAATTATCTATGAACCCAGGTAAAGGACAAATTCAGCAGCCAAAAGGCAATGCCTACATCACCTCACCAGGGCCAAATGTGTGCACTGCCATGTCTTCCCACACTGCAGAGGAGGAGGAAGAACCAAATCCAGCCTATCACATGACTGTTTCAGGAGAGTATTTGGGCTCTAGTTTAGTATTTTATTATTAAAAAGGTGGAATTAGCTAGGGTAGGGTGAAGTGAAAGGGCAGAGAGTACATTATTTTTTAACGCATGGTAAACATATTTTCAAAAAAAACTTAGAAGTCTTGGTTAGGCCAAATCCTAAATGCCACTACAGTTCTGGGAAGATGATGGTTGGCTAAGGCATGCAGAAGTCTATTAGGTTTTGTAGAATCCATTGATGAGATTTCACTGCTGGAGTTTGTCACTCTGTCCTCCTACAGCAACAGTTCCCCTGTACTGCCCACAGCATACCCAGGACAGATAAGATAAAGCTCAGAGCTCTAACAGCATACCAAGAAAATAATGCATGCAGCATCTACTGCACAATGTGCACACAGTAGAGAGGTTGCACATCATGCACAGCACTGATCATACTCAGCAGGGACTACAAAAAAAACATGCACTGGATTGGCAGGTTAACAATAGGAAGCTATTAACATTTTCATGTAATTAATGTATGCATTGATGGAAGCACACACATATCATATGTACGGTATTCTAACTTACAATAACACCAGCTCACATGAAGATATGTCTAATAGAAGAGCCCTCTTGCAACATTAACCCATAACATACATGAACTATAAAAAAGGTCTTTAACCAGGGATGGGCCCTGTGCCTTTAATAGGAGATAACTTGGACCTTGGACATACCA
>NW_017306476.1:692684-699277 GCF_000935625.1 Nanorana parkeri | reverse complement strand
ATTAGTAGAACCTATCAGTTAGAGCTCTGCTGCTGGTCTAAAGTCGCAAAATGATACCTGACCTAGACTACTTAAAGTGATATTAAAGCCTCAATTTTCTTAAAGTTTTTCCTTTAAGTGGACCCTCCTTTGCTGGAGGCTGTTGCTGCGTTTCTTTAAAACTGTTTAATTCCTCGTTTTCTAGTGGGTCCGCGCGTTATTCCCCCCACATGGGTGCCTCCATCGTTCTAATGGAGACATCCGTGCACGCCCGTGCCTGCAGTGGCTGTGTGCGTCCATAGACACACACAGCCCTGTGGCAGGCCACGCCCCTTCCCTCTTTGATTGATAGCAGAAGGAACCTATGGCTCCTCTGCCATCAGTATCCTCCCCCCGCAACCCGGAAGTTCGGGGAATAGAGGATCGCTAATGGACCGGTGGCGAGGACGAGTGCAGCTGACAGGTAAGTGTGGGGGGGACTGAGGCTGCCACTTGCCTGTACTGGGAAGCTCATGTAAACTGGAACCACTTGTTTTACAAGCATGAAACTCCCATCTTCAATAGAGTGTTTTATAGTCACAAAGCATGATAAAATTGAGCACATACATCATTGGTAAGGATTGAGAAATACATCCAATAATAGAATAGCATTACCTCATACTATTACACAAGCTTACATAAACTATATTGCCAAATGTATTGAGACACCCCTACATTGGATTGGGGTGTTCCATTAAATTTATTTGTTACTAAACATTCCACGGTCAACTGTTAGTGGTATTATAACAAAGTGGAAGCAACTGGGAACAACAGCTACTCAGCCACAATGTGGTAGGCCACTTAACATGACAGAGCGGGGTCAGCGCATGCTGAAGTGCACAGTGTGCAGAAGTCGCCAACTGTCTGCAGAGTCAATAGCTACAGACCTCCAAACTTCATGTGGCCTTCAGATTGGCACAATATTGCGTAGAGAGCTTCATGGAATGGCTTCATGGCCGAGCAGCTGCATCCAAGCCTTGTATCACCAAGTGCAATGCAAAGTCTTGGATGCAGTGGTGTAAAGCACGCTGCCACTGGACTCTAGAGAAGTGGAGACGTGTTCTCTGGAGTGACTAATCACGCTTATCTGTCTGGCAATCCGATGGACGTGCCTGGGTTTGGCGTTTGCCAGGAGAACGGTACTTGCCTGACTGCATTGTGCCAAGTGTGAAATTTGGGGGATTATGGTGTGGGGTTGCTTTTCAGGGGTTGGGCTTAGCCCCTTAGTTCCAGTGAAGGGAACTCTTAAGGCATCAGTATACCAAGACATTTTGGACAATTTCATGCTCCCAACTTTGTGGGAACAGTTTGGGGATGGCCCCTTCCTGTTCCAACATGACTGCGCACCAGTGCACAAAACAAGGTCCATAAGGACATGGATGAGCGAGTTTGGGGTGGAGGAACTTGACTGGCCTGCAGAGTCCTCACCTCAACCCGATAGAATACATTTGGGATGAATTAGAGCGGAGACTGCAAGCCAGGCCCTCTCGTCCAACATCCGTACCTGACCTCACAAATGCGCCTCTGTAAGAATGGTCAAACATTCCCATAGACATACTCCTAAACCTTGTGGACAGCCTTCCCAAAATAGTTGAAGCTGTTCTAGCTGCAAAGTGTGGGCCAACTCAATATTGAACCCTACGGACTAAGACTGGGATGCCATTAAAGTTCATGTGCGTGTAAAGGCAGGCGTCCCAATAGTTTGGGCAATATAGTGTAGCAGGTGTCTTAACTACATAAGGCTAAAACCCCCCTAAAATGGTGATTTTATTTCCATTAAAATGTAACATGGCAGCTGGCATCTTAATAAGAGGAGTGTCTTACAGCTTCTAGTGACAAACAAGTTACATAACATACATTAACTTATAGATGTTTTAAACTATGCTTAATAAAATGTATGCTCCTTTCTATGATACAAACTATGTGCAGGGGCTGACTGTATAGTAGAATTATCTTTTACACTGTCACTCTGGTTATCATAACACTTACCGTGTTTCCCCGAAAATAAGACAGTGTCTTATTTTTTTTTTTGCCCGAAATAAGACAGTAGGTCTTATTTTCGGGGTAGGTCTTACTTTCGGGGAAACACGGTATGCTGAGGGTGTGCCTTATCCTTTGTCATATTTACCAAGCAGTCCTAATTATAACTTTCTGCAATATGTATCATTAAGTGAAAATATCATACTGATTCATCTAATAAAAATGTGACACTGTGATTCAGCAGGGATCATGAATTCTCCCTGCACACTTCTTGGAATGTCCAGCAGTAGCTTTTACCCAGCAAAGAAGATTCCTTGGCTGCCTGTAGAGAGCATCTATCTTCATGCCCAGCTCGCTCTGGATAAACACCCTCTAGCAGGGCTAGTAAAGGCCTGTGCCTCCAGCATATACAAAGCCCAAGAAGAGAACAAACTCTCTATAATGACAACCTCTCCAGGCGAGCATTGTGCTTTTTGCTCAAAACCGTCTCCTCCCCCTAGTAACTAGCTTTCAATTGGCTAAAACAAAAACACTCAAGCAGCCACTTGTTAAACCTGATTGTAACATCTATGGCCAGCTTTACATAGCTAGGACACTAAAGGCTAGTTCACACCAGCCCCAGTGCGTTCCGGCATGATTTGTTGCGGGCACGCACTGGATCACATTCCGGCTCACTGCGTTCTGCGGCGGTAGGAGGTGTGGCGATGCATTGAGATCAATGGCACAGCAGCCGAGCCCCACCGGCCGCAGTGCGATCGCCCGCACCAGAACACGTGGCACATAAATGTCTGCGTTCAGGTCCGGGCAGAAAAAATAGTGCAGGCAGCATTTGTTCTGATCGCGCCGGACCGGGACGCAGGCATTAATGTGCCATGCGTTCTGATGCGGGTGATCGCACTGTGGCCTGGGGGCGTAGCTGCGGTGCCATTGACTTCAATGCATCAAAACACCCCCTCCTGCCACAGAACGCAGTAAGCCGGCTGGGATGCAATCCAGTGCGTTCCGACACAGAATCGTGCCAAAACGACTGGGGCTGGTGTGAACTAGCTCGTATAGTTTCTCCTGCCACAAACAATACAAGGCCTCATTCACACTTGCACTGAGTGTCTTTGATCATTTGTACAGAAGTTTCTACAAGCATTTCAGGCTTGAGCATTCATTTTTTTTTTTAGCTAAAGGAAAGTTAGTTACTAGGCAAGAAAATTAATACAAACAGGTGCCTATCATGGCAGCATACTAATAAAGATATGCTGTCATGTAGGCACCAGGAAAACTGTATTATACTTACCTGTGATTTTCCTTTCCTGGTGCCTACCGTGTTCGCAGCTCCCGCCTACACGCCCGACGGCCGCAGCTCCCGCCCACACGCACGATGGAAGCGGAATATCATCCGCCGACACCGGGACCGGCAACAACACGCTGCCTTCCCGGGACCTCGTCCAGTCCTCCCCCACCCAGGTAAGACATCCCCCGAAAATAAGACCTAGTGTCTTTTTTCGTGCAAAAAAAATTAAATAAGACACTGTCTTATTTTCGGGAAAACACGGTATCATGGCAGCATATCTTCATCAGTGTGCTTCCATGTAGGCCACCAGGAAAACATGTGTTTTTCTGGCATACCCAATAAACTCTATTGAAGCCAAAACTCTCAGATGTGACCAGGGGTCACTGAAAACAATGGGATTCCTCATGTTGAGTATTATAGCACTCAGACCCCATTCACACCTGATCATTTTGTTGTGTTTCCCAATGCACAACAATTATCAACATGAAGGATTCCATTACTGTCAATGTTGTGTCACTGTGTCACCTGTAGAAGCTCAAAACAAAAATACATGAACTTCCTTTCAGGCAGGTTTGTTTGATTTTGGCCCCATAGTTTAATAGGAGCACCTGACAAGTGTGCAACAACCACCTCATTCTCCTAGTAACTAGCTTTCCATTGGCTACAACAAAAACGCTAAAGCCTAAAAATGTAACCCCCCCCTATGCTCACACTTAAGATGGACATACACTATGCAAATTTTGGGCAGTTTTGATGAACCAGCTAAATTTTGCACAGTGGGTGCCGCTGTCGGCTCCCTTTTGGCCAGCATCCTTCGATCAGCTGATTGAAGGAGCAGATGGGACATCTTTGCAAGAACAGAGGCAAGGCAGCCAGTCAATGTTTAGGGCTTGTTCACACCGAATGCAGACCAGATCTGCATGAGTTTCTGCACACGCAGGGCCGTCATTGGTTAAAAAAAAATGTTTTAGTTTAGAATGGGCTTTCAGTGCGTTTGCATGCGTTCCAGAGCAGGTAAAATAGGGCTTGCTGCAGTTTTTTTTTTTTTACATGCTCTGGAACTAAACGCTGCCGTGTGAACTAGAGCCCAAAATACAATTGGAATACATTGGACACAGTTTTGATCCGGTCTGGTACTGCTCTGCTCCTGGAACGCGCTTGGTGTGAACAATGCCTTAGGTATTATGATAGGGGTCAGTGGTCGCTGTCAGAATACAATGAAGACAGTGGGAAATTCCGCAATCGACGCTCGTAAGCACTGATGATGGAATGGAATCTTTCTATTTTTTTTTTTTTGTTCAGCCAGAAAAACATTATAGTGTATGGCATGCTTTAGTTACTACTAAACTCTGAGGTGTGACTGTCACCTTAGTAGACAATAGTTGTCCTTTACATACATTCACCACAGATTACACAACAGGAAAGGATATGCACGTTCCTTCCAAACTGATTCTCCCCTCAAGTAGGAGTGTGAAGAATTCCACTCATTTCTACTTCCTCCTCACAACTTTCCAACTATAATAAACAGAGATGGATTAGCAGCTGTTCAGCGTTCTCCTTCTGCCAACAATTCAAGTTGAAGCAATTACAGGCCTGAAGACGGCGCAGAGTCAGCAGAGAATTGGAACCCGCCGTCATACGGCTTCCAATATCGTGAGGAAGCGCTCTGGCTCGGACCTGACAGTGCACTTCATCCAACCTCCGCCCCAGCCAGTACGGCTCACCATAAACACGACTACTGTCACCTTTATCCCACCCGCCAAACCCTCCCGCGCTCTCCTAGACTTTCCCCGTGACGTCACCCGCCCCCGCCATTTCCCTCCCCGCCAGCTGCCAGTCTCGCGCCGCCGCGCGCCAGCTTTCGGTTACCAGGGCAACCGTCGCGTGGCATGCATGCGTACAGCGCGCTGCGAGCTGTGTGGAGCAGTTGTTTGTTATGTTGTAGCAGGCCAACCTCGTCTCACAGCCATAGACTGGAGGGAACCGGTACAAGTGAGGCGTGCACGCCCAGTGCTCTGCTCAGGTTTACACGAGCTGAGAGCTTCGGTTTGTCGTCTGTGTCAGGAGACGTACTGGGACCTGTAGACCTGACACTGGAGTCTGCTGGGTGTCTGTCCTACCTCAATACAAATAAAATCTTCAGTGACATACAAAAGAGCCATTTCCCTATGATGTAGCTGTTTAAATGATAATAAAACTGTTCAATTCACAAAAATAAATCACACAGGTGCAGAATAGGTACCTTTGTCATTAATTGGGTTGTACCTCCCTTTCTTAATCTGTGTGCATGCAGGGTCAGAGATCTCGAACCGCTGGAAGTGCGGAGTCGTGATCAGCGGCGGCTCCTGTCAGGCTTGTGTTTTCATACACCTGTGATCCCAGCCGCAGGAAAGTGCTTTCAGGCCCTAGTCGCACGTGTCTATGAGCCCTATCTCGGGGATGTTGGCCTCAGAGGCCCTAGAGTTTTAAAGGGTGATTCAATAAAGCTTTTGCAACACTTTTGTGGCTGAATTAGAAATTCCTTCAACAAATTAATGAAAGCCTTGTGACTTTTGTTGCTATTCACATTCTGTGCTATATCTGCAACAATTACCATATCCGTGATGAGAAAACTGATAAGACCCCTTCCGTGTTGGAGTAAATTGTGTCACACATATTCAGCCCCATTCACAATGAGACCGATTGGATGAGTCTTAACGATTTCAATTGCATGCAGACAGCTACATCCAAGGGCAGCTGTCCACAGGTAATCACAGCATGTCCAATCACATGTGAATTGCCACAGGCGCTGTAAGTGGTCTTCCCACCTGCAGCTGTTTGGATGAGTCCCACGAGTAGCTCTGTGAGACTCATCCAATCAGCCTAATTGACAAGTGTGAATGGGGCCAAGAATTGTGTTGCAGACAAAATTCTGTCTGAGACAATTCTACAACAGATTCCTATACACCTTACCCACAGTTACATGAATCTGTCTCAAGTTGTGCCATTTGTTGCAAGGACGGGAGACAGATTTTTATTTAATATACAACATTTTGTCTGAATTTTAGCAAGCCCCTGTGTGATAACATTTGGAGGTGACAGGTTCTCTTTATTGACCCCGTCACCTCCAATACAGGAGTTCTAGCACAGCACTGTGCTGGAACTCCTGTGACAGGTGAGAGAGGAAGACTGCTCTCCCCTTTCACTGTTTACACGGAGCAGCAGGGTTACTTTTAACCCTGCCACTCTGCTCTCTACTCTCCACTCTCCATCCTGAAGTGGCCAGCGAGGAGAGATACTCAGTGGCCAGGGGAGGATGGAGCCAGCACGG
>NW_017306476.1:677834-691798 GCF_000935625.1 Nanorana parkeri | reverse complement strand
TGGGCGAGGAGTGGGGGGGCGGGTGACGGCCGGATAGGCTGCAGTCTTATAACAAGAGATGTTGGCGACCTGGCCAAGATCACTTGTAAACAAACAAGTGGCTTCCCCGTTCTACATTTAGCTCTGCTTGTGCAAAGCAGGGCTAAATGTAGACAACAAATTACTGCCTGGCGCCCGGAATTGCATGTCCCAGGCGTTGAGAGATTTCAAACCGCTGCCGCCCCTCTGCTCCCTGCCGCCCCGAGGCCGGGCCTCGGTGGCCTTGTGGGGCGGCAGGGAGCAGAGTGTTTTGTATTGTTGTAAGCCTTCCCATGTGCACCCTGCTACAAAGGCTGGTTATAAATGTATGAATGTATGCGGTTACCATCTTTTTCTAGTTTGACTATCTTGGGTGTGGTGACGCATTGGAGATCCCGGCATGCATCTGTGGTTGCTGGGCCTCCAGTGCGTCCCTGTACCTTGTGAGGAGAAGTAGGCTACCTCCTGGTACACCTGCATTTAATTTATCAACTGCATTAATATGCTCACACTTGGAGACTCATATAAATAGAGTTAGGACCACACTTTGCAGAGGTGCCTTGGCGCGGCAGTGTGGCTTCTACATATTTTTGGCCAAAGGTTTGTGCAACTAAAACCTCTGCTTTTAACGCATACTGTTGACAGGGCAATTTGTTTGGTTGCAGGCTAGCTGGCAGGTGTGCTGGGGATTTTTTGTGTTTTGTATTGTTGTAAGCCTTCCCAATGTGCGCCCTGTTATAAAGGCTGGTTATAAATGTATGCGGTTACCATCTTTTTCTACTTTTCTTGTGGGGAATCTGGCCCTGTCCGTCAACAGATCCTCTCCTGATCAGAGCTGTACGGAGTGGATGTCACCGTTTTGACATCCGTGTTTGTACAGTTTTTTGCAAAAAACTGAAAGTGCCTGACCCCATGTTGGTCTATGGGGAATCTGATGTAAATGGGCACGTGTCCATTTACATCAGATTACTTCTGATCCAGCACAATTCGGTCTGTCAAAACGGATCAATGATCCATCTATTTTACCGGACGGAGCCGGGCTAACCGGGTGTAAGTGGACTCTCGTCCGATAAAACCTGGCTGCCCATAGACTTGCATAGAGCGTCCGATTGGGTCCATCTGAAAAACTGACAGGGGGACTTGAGCGGGCCATTCATCTGAAAGGGGCCTAAGTATGAAGTGTTTAGCTCAAGGCAGAAAGATGTGAGGTACAGAGCAAATGATAGGAAGCTGGAGGAGCATCTGATGCCTTTTGTTATTGATGACTGAGTGAGTAAGGATTAGGAACTAGAAAGGTTACCTCTGTATTATACAAATTCCTGCCATTTCCTGTGGTCACCACTTGTTTGTTACAGATTTATTATGGAGCAGGACAACAATCCAAAGCATACTTCTAAGCTCTTCAAAACACATTTGGCAAAGAAAAAGAATGCTGGAGTACTGTTCTTGATGGACTGCCTGGAACAAAGCAGCTCACAGCCCTATTAAAGAAGAACTCTCACCAGAAGTTAAAAAGGCTTGTTAAATCCCCCAAGGGACCCAGTGCACACAGTACTTGTCCCCAATAAAGTCTATGCAGTGGTTTGGAAATAAAATGGATGGAAATCTGTGCAGTGGTTTGGAAATGAAATATTATGGAGGTACAGCTAGCACTGAAGCCACAATCCCCTCTCTATTCTGCAGCCCTCCCTGTCGTGCAGCCCTGTGCTTCCTCTGCTGCCTTAGTATGGATAAGAGTCCACAGCCACCAGCTAGTTTGGAGGTGATTACTGCAATAGGAACTGTCAACCACAACACCGCCGGGTACTACATTTGTCTGTAACATTTGTAGTATCTGGTGAGTGCTGCTGTTGGCTGGTGTTTTTGTCCATGACGTCGCTCCTGTGCAGCTGCCATCATTCGCAGCAATGCAAGCTGACAGTTACTACTGTAGTAATCTCCTCCGAACTAGCTGGTTGATGCAGGAAGTTGTGAGCTCAGTCTTTTATCAGTACAAAGAGAGCAGAGGAGGCACATGGCTGAAAATGTTCCACCTGGCACTTTTCAGAAGAGGGGAAAAAGCTCTGTGGGTGCGGTGCCCGATATATGCGCTGTCTGTCACTCCCCATGCTGTCAGTCAGAACTGCTGTCCCCTTTGTCCAAAGTTGTGGTGGACGGACGAGTTATCTGACAACACTGCTCAGCAGCTCCCGCACAGATTTTAAAGGGGACAAGTGCTATGTGCACTGGGTTCCCTGGGGGATTTAACTTCTGGAGAGACTTCTTTACTTTTTTGGGGGAAGAGCTTTACCAGAAGGCCAGAGAAAATCACCCTGCATGCCAATTTTACCTTTAAGAACAGCTAAAGAAGGCCTGGCTTCAAATTTCCCTGAATATCTTCAAAAACTGACAGTTAAAACATCAGTGGTCTAGAAACTGACATTTCCATAGACAATTGATTGTTTGATGAATTTAAGTTTGATGAACCTATGAAAGTTTCAGCAGGAAGCTTTGGGGTGCTTGGTTCTAGATACTGTATTGTAAGTCTGAGATTTCTTGATAGATTTACCTGGCACAAGACAAAAGCATTCCTCCTTAATTTTATCCCAGTCTGAGCGCTTTCATTTGAAGGCTTTTAGGCATAATGTATAAGGTGTCATGATGGAAAACAGGTGTTATTGCTTTCATGCTTTGACAGCACCTATCATAGCGGACCTGTACTTAAAATCTAAAGTCTGGCTGTCAAACAGGAATTCATTAGTACAGGTTGATACGACAAAGCAATTTGTAAGAAAATAATAACCTTTAGTATGTAATTTCTGGGCTGTAGAGTATTTCCGCACATGTGACAGTCATCTTCCTTTCTTTTCACAGGGACCTCTCATTACTTAGATATAAAGAAAGGCATATGCCCACCACCCCTTCTGGTTACTAGATTAAGACCAAACTTATCTTGCAATGTTTAACAGATGAAGTTGCCTCAGTCTAGGGTTACTTTAAAGAAAAATTCATGTTACACTGCAGACAGTGTCTGTCTTTATGGTGAAAGTTTTTACACAATGGATGGAAGACCAACTAGACAGAGTTGGGCCCAATAAAGAATGTTTGTCAGTAGCAGTTCATAGAATGGTTCAATCACTTTAGCTAACAAAAAAGTCCAGTCAGTGAAGAAAATGCTTAAAGGAGAACTATGAGGCGAGTGCTTTTCACTCACCTCATACTTCTAGCCAACCTGTGACAATGAGACTGTCACAGGTCGGCTCAGTAGATCGGGAGGTGAGCGAACACATACCGGGTTCGCTCACCTTGCGATCCTGTCACGGCTCTCCGCCGTGACAGGGGAGGGGCTGGATTCCCCTCTCCGATCCGCCAGCGCTGACTGGCGGAACGGACGGGGGAGGGGGCGGGTACAGCTGGCTCTGCCTTTAAATAGTTTTTCAGAAGAGGGGAAAAAGCTCTGTGGGTGCGGTGCCCGATATATGCGCTGTCTGTCACTCCCCATGCTGTCAGTCAGAACTGCTGTCCCCTTTGTCCAAAGTTGTGGTGGACGGACGAGTTATCTGACAACACTGCTCAGCAGCTCCCGCACAGATTTTAAAGGGGACAAGTGCTATGTGCACTGGGTTCCCTGGGGGATTTAACTTCTGGAGAGACTTCTTTACTTTTTTGGGGGAAGAGCTTTACCAGAAGGCCAGAGAAAATCACCCTGCATGCCAATTTTACCTTTAAGAACAGCTAAAGAAGGCCTGGCTTCAAATTTCCCTGAATATCTTCAAAAACTGACAGTTAAAACATCAGTGGTCTAGAAACTGACATTTCCATAGACAATTGATTGTTTGATGAATTTAAGTTTGATGAACCTATGAAAGTTTCAGCAGGAAGCTTTGGGGTGCTTGGTTCTAGATACTGTATTGTAAGTCTGAGATTTCTTGATAGATTTACCTGGCACAAGACAAAAGCATTCCTCCTTAATTTTATCCCAGTCTGAGCGCTTTCATTTGAAGGCTTTTAGGCATAATGTATAAGGTGTCATGATGGAAAACAGGTGTTATTGCTTTCATGCTTTGACAGCACCTATCATAGCGGACCTGTACTTAAAATCTAAAGTCTGGCTGTCAAACAGGAATTCATTAGTACAGGTTGATACGACAAAGCAATTTGTAAGAAAATAATAACCTTTAGTATGTAATTTCTGGGCTGTAGAGTATTTCCGCACATGTGACAGTCATCTTCCTTTCTTTTCACAGGGACCTCTCATTACTTAGATATAAAGAAAGGCATATGCCCACCACCCCTTCTGGTTACTAGATTAAGACCAAACTTATCTTGCAATGTTTAACAGATGAAGTTGCCTCAGTCTAGGGTTACTTTAAAGAAAAATTCATGTTACACTGCAGACAGTGTCTGTCTTTATGGTGAAAGTTTTTACACAATGGATGGAAGACCAACTAGACAGAGTTGGGCCCAATAAAGAATGTTTGTCAGTAGCAGTTCATAGAATGGTTCAATCACTTTAGCTAACAAAAAAGTCCAGTCAGTGAAGAAAATGCTTAAAGGAGAACTATGAGGCGAGTGCTTTTCACTCACCTCATACTTCTAGCCAACCTGTGACAATGAGACTGTCACAGGTCGGCTCAGTAGATCGGGAGGTGAGCGAACACATACCGGGTTCGCTCACCTTGCGATCCTGTCACGGCTCTCCGCCGTGACAGGGGAGGGGCTGGATTCCCCTCTCCGATCCGCCAGCGCTGACTGGCGGAACGGACGGGGGAGGGGGCGGGTACAGCTGGCTCTGCCTTTAAATAGGCAGAGCCAGCTGTCACTCACGCAGCTGGGCGGATCTCGACATCAATGTCGGGATCCGCTCCGGCGTCTCAGTATACCGCGAGCTGTAGCTCGCGGTATACTGAGCCTAGGGTGATGGGAGGACGCTAGTTTGTGTCCTCCTGTTACCCTAAGGAGAACTATGGTGAAAAGCTGTAGCTCGCGGTATACTGAGCCTAGGGTGATGGGAGGACGCTAGTTTGTGTCCTCCTGTTACCCTAAGGAGAACTATGGTGAAAAGCCCTGACCCCATAGTTCTCCTTTAAAATGAAACCTCTAAAAAATATGTGCTGCAACACTTAATTATAACGGCATCTGCACCTACAGTTTTCTCTTAGCTTCCCTCCAAAGTCCTACAAATATCTGTTCATCCTGCCAGTGAAGTCCCCTTAATGTAGCTTCCTGTGATAGTGTGGCAATGATGCTGCACTGCTCCTGAAATCAGAGCAGAGTTGCCTCTTTCATGTAGGCTGTGTCTGCTTGCACTACAGTGGAATGAAAACATGTTGCAGGGAGTGTGGCTATCAGCATTGTCACTGCTGATTCACAAGCCTGTAGCTTATCAATCAGCACCTGGCCACACCCAGTCCTGCCCACTGCTTTCTGGATTGACAACACTGCCTCTGTTGTTGAAACCCTCCCACTGTGAGCTGAAGTATCTGGAAGGGAGAGCTTGTGAGATACAAATGAAGGAGGAATTGGCTCTGTCAGAGAATGAAAAAGTTTTTTTTTTTAACTTTACAAGGCTTTTGCATCACATTGTAGCTGGACTTCGCTTTTGTTTAGACTGTCATACAGGAGTCTTTAAGATAATTGGGGCAGGTATTCAAGTACAACTAAAGCAAACCTTGCAAGAGAAAGCAAGGTCTACTTATTAAGTCGCCTACCCCCGCCCCACCTTCTAAATCGCTGTATAATAGTAGTACCAAAATGTACCTCTGGAGAACGATCAATACTTACCTAACCAATGTCTTCTGCACTGCAGGGGCTTATATCTCCTTCTGTTCAGATTCATGGGGAATGATGAGTACCTCAAATATTGCGAGATGGCGCTTCAGAATAGTGCATGAGCATCTTCTCAAGATGTTCCCAGGATCTCGCAAGAAAAATTGTGATGTCACCCTCTCCAAGGTGCCGTGGGTTTAAAGTGAGGTTTTGAAAAATGCTGAGAGGTAGGCCTTTTATGACAGAAGAGACTCTGGTTGAGATTTATCAATTCTTTTGAACAGAAAAGCAATACCAAACAGGAGCAGTAAGACAAGGCTTCAGCTTGAGTCATGAATTCTTCCCTGAGATGCTCTAAAGTAGCACTGCAACGGAATAAAACCTGACCCTGAACACTTATAAATGATATGTCTGTTTACAGTGAGAATCTGTCACATCTTTAGTGATAAATCTGTCTTAGAACTTTGCAAACTGTCGCACTTGGTTGCCCAGGAATACAGATGCGCAGGTTTGTAAACTTGCCGCAGAGACTTTGCTGAAGGAGAGGCAGCCCGATCTGTGACTAATTGTGTCGTTAATTTTGCTTGCCAAATGTCCACCGTTGCATGTCTCTTCTGCTTCTCCACAGCTTGTCATAATTTTTTCCCAAGTTGTACACAGAGCCTTGCATGCACAGCAAAGTGTATAGTCTCAGCAGGATTTTGTGCTGGGATGAAGTAACTCCAGATGGCATGCATGAGAGTTATGTCATCCTAGCTTGGCCAAGATAACGAACACTCAGAAGACAACCGTGAAAGATGGAAGCATCGGTGATGGAGCAACGAGGTGGAGTACAGACACTCCACCTGGCTGTCAGCATATAGCAGGCAACAGATTTTGGGTCACAGGAGGACATAGTGAATGTCCTCCTGCGACCCTAAAGGGAGCTATGGCCAAAAAAGGTTCGACCATAGTTCTCCTTTAAAGTCCATTTGAAAATGCATCTATCTAGGACTAAAACTATGATATGGGCAAACTCAACAAAAATTTTTTTATTGCTTGTGACAGTCTGTATTGATGTAGTTTTTTTAATTTTGTCCATAGTTCCACTTTAATTTATAACGTTGAATCCCAACTTTTAAAATTTGCATTAGCTTTATATGACCTTGGGAGACATCATTTATATGGAAAGTAATTTCACTGACGTCAAACTAAACAGTACATAGGGTTTTAGAGTTCTAAGTTGAAGATTAACATTTCTTTTTTAGCAGTCTATAGCACTCATTATATGGTCTGCTAAATAAAATCAGTTAATCTTCAACTGTATGCTGTCTTTAGAAAAAGTGCACAAACCCTAAGTAGCTTGGATAGAAAGGATTTCAACATCTCGTAACTATCAATTCCATTGTAAAAAAACAGGTGTAAAAAATATCATTTAATACTGTGTAAGTTCCTAAATTTTATCGTCTATAGCTACAGATCACGTAAACGTAAATGATGGACATTACAACTTGTTTCCTTACTGAATGATTAATTTTTAAAAGAATTGTCACAGGTCAGCTAGAACTATAAGGTGAGTGAAAAGCACTCACCTCATAGTTCTCCTTTAAGAATTTTCTGCAGATGCAGCCGTGAGGGATTACTTAAATAAATTAATACTAAAGCTAGAATTATACAGAATATACTGTATCCTTATCAGTTATAACAACATTATATTGTTTGAGGTGAGTCATTATACTGATGTGGCATCAACACCTGTGGCAACAAAATACCAGACTTTAAAAGCTGTATGTAAAAGAAAGTATTAATAACTAAGAAGAAATTAACGGATCTTTGATGACTAACATCGTCTTCAGTAATAGTTAAGTCAGGCATAGCTTTGAAACTCTCTTGTTGCACCGTGTGCCTCAGGCGACTACTGTGAAATCTCCCTGCTCACTAACCCACCTGCCATCTGGCCTATCTTCTCCTTACCCTGTAGTAACAAGCAAAAACCTGAAACCTTCAACAGGTGTCTTTGATCCTGACAGCATGCAATAAACTTAGGAAGAAAAAAATGAAGAGAAAACAAAACACCAGATTGGTTTCTGTTAGATTCAATTTCCACTGTTTCAATGTTCACTGTGACCCAGCTCCTATCCCTTAGGGACAAATCCACAATGGTGAATACACAGTCTAAATTCAGTGATGCCTTCTGTCATATCACAGCATTTGGATCATATTGCTGTATGTAAGATTATGGTCAACAAAAGTGATATTGTAGAGATACAATAGGATGGCACCATATGAAAGGCACATAGCCTCGGGACTGTACTTAGAGCTCACGCTATGCACACGCTATTTGTAAGATTACACTCCTTCTGTCATCAACCACATTTCAGGTTTATTAGTGTGCACGTTAATACCAGAACCCACAAGAAAAGATGGCATGTTGTCTACTTTCTTTGCCAAGCTACTGCTGATATGTGAACTCCTCTACAGCTTAAAGCAGAGGTGGGCAATTCATTTTCTCAAGGGGCCACATGAGAAACTAAGTCTGCTGTGGAGGGCCATGCACTCATTTTTTTTCAAGGTTTTGTGCTTCCACGTGTTGGGGGTCAATCACATTGTAGCTGGGACGTTTGGGGTGCCATTCAATTAGGTGCGTTACACGGTAACCATGCGTTAATCGCATGGCATAGGTGTGAATGGGCCCTGAATGAAGCCTTATTGTCCCCACATAGTATGAGGCACATACTTAATTTATTTTTTTGATAGGTCAGAGGTGGGAGCCAAGAGGTGGAGCAGGCTACAGCAGAGGATGGAAGAAGATACTTTTCTGTCCTCCTGTAATGCTGGGAACACAATCAATGTCACTGGTTACTAGGACCGCCCAATGACTGCAGAGGAGGAGAACCAGCGGAAGCAGCTTATTGGCTCCAGTCACTGTCCGGCAGACAATTTCCTACTCTTTCAGTTAAAGTTTGTTAAAGTAGTATTAAACTCTCAATCTTTTCTTCAATAATGAATCCAGAGCAAACAAATATACATTGGCCAGCAAAGTATTTCTTTACATTTTTTCCCAAACACTTATAGACATCATGTTTCCAAACGACTCAAAGAGTCTTGGGCTCTTGCAGCTGTTAACAAAAACTGGAGCAGACAGAATCAGGAGCAGTTGCCCATAGAAACCAATCAACTGTTTCATTTTCAATGCTAAGCCGAACAAACCGAAAAGAGAAGCTGATTGGTTGCTATGGGCAAGTGCCCCAGTTGCTCTCTGCTCCAGTTTTTATGAATTCCTCCCACTTTGTTAAAGTGACTGATTGTGAAAGGAAATATCTCTAATGAGGACAGAAGAAAAACAGTGAAATCAGAAGTTCTAACCCTTCATCACCAGAAACGTAAACAACAAAGCAAAAAACAAAAACAAAGGACAAGTTTTGGTTTAAGTTGCACAATTAAATAGATCTACACCCAATTACTATAATCTAACACCATTTCAAAGTGCTTATAATCTTTTGAAATCTGCAGCTTTTATTAAAAGTATACCTTGTGTTTCTCCCATGAATATCCCCATTTAGGCACTTTCTGGTACGTGGCGACAACTGTCTCCCAAATGTGCTCCTGTGTTGTCACCCTGTCACATGCCCCTAGTGGACACTACAAGAGGCCGTGCTGACACACATTACACAGGCATGGTCCACCACTGTCACAATCTGGCAGCCAGTCCAGAATATAAGCACTGGTACGGGTCTCCGATCCAGCACTGACTCCTCTGTCCTCCTCTCCTCTGATGTCCCACGGAGTCTGTGCGGATGCACGCTGCTCCATAGACTTACCTTGTGCCTCTCCTTGACTCCCGGCCGAAGATCTGAACTGCGCATGCGCCCGTCCCAAGATCGTTTGCGGCCGCCCAAGACTCTTCAGACGTTTAGACGGGAGCGCGCGGCGAAGATGCAGGTAAGTTTAAACCCTTTTAAAAAGTTTTTTTTAAATGTGTGTGCATTTATCTACTGCTTGCTAGCAATAGATATATGCAAAAAACGCTGGGTTTAATAACCCTTTAAATTAGGATTTGGAACTAATTTAACATTGCTCAATTGCCTGCCCTGCAGATCTGGTGTTCATGCAAATGCCATTGTGCGTAATTTATGACACATCACACTGAGATATACTGCTTACTTTACTGTACATCTCATAAAGAACTTCAGTCAACAATGTCATATCAAAGATACACACCCCAACCTGGCTACAGTCAAATCTAACCATATGCTTCAACACCTGCCAAGAGACATTCCAACCTATGGGACACGCAAATATACAAAACTAGACAAGAACAAGAACTGCCTATTAACCCTCAATAAGTAAGATAAGAACTTTCTTATTCAAGTAGGTTTAACAATGTATGAGGACATCAAAGTTCATGGCTTACTAATTAATGGTTAATAAAGGGTTATTATATCAATAACTTATCCATACAAATTAGAGAGAAAAGTGAACCTGAGGAAATATACAGTATACCCACCTTTTTTCCTCCCTACTAATGCTGTGTTAGGCAGGGGGTGTCCTCAGTTGCGAGGCAACTGTCTCCAATTTTTCAGTCCAGTACTGAACACGTTATTAAAAGCATATTGCACTGCTGAAATTAGACAGGTAAGACAGGAACTTTGATCTTAGCAGAAGGGTGCCTTGCTGTGTACTGTTTACCCACCTGCTCCTGTGCATCCAGCACCTGTATGAACATTGTATTAAAACCTTAAACCAAGGCAAACAACTACATCGTTTTTGCTTGTTAGTATTTTGTGACAATTAAATGGACCTTTACACTCAAAAAATCAAATTCTACCAATGCATCCCTCTATGTATGAGGATTAACACAGACATGTCAGGTGTAAAATGCTGTGATTTTGAAATAGTTACCCTTGCAGAGCATTCACTTCCTGCTTAGAAAGGGCAAAATGAGTTCAGTTTGGCAAAGCAATGCACACTGGGATTGTCTTGTTGTCAGCAGAGCATTGCTGGCAAATCTCATCTCAGTGAAAGGCATTTCCCTCCCCTGAGATGATGTGCATAGTCACATGTGCCAGAAATACAGGAAGTAATAGGAGAGCTAGTAATCTGCCCTTAGTTATCATGGCCACTGCCAGAAGACTGGGGAAGAAAAGAGAAATAAGGTATGCAATGAATACTAAGCCTGCAATTATCTAGAAGTATGTGATTGTAGATTGTCATTACTGAACATTTCTAAAGAAGGGTTTGTTGTTATTTTAAAGATATGGGTAAAGGTCCGCTTTAACCAGTTGCCGCCCGCCCGTTGTAAAAAAAAACGGACGGACGGCACTGCTGCATTGGTGGGTTGCCGTCCGTCCGTTATGGGGAAAAGCCCTGACCCCATAGTTCTCCTGACACCTGACTAGGGACCCCACGTTGCGGATGTAATCTTCAACATGGAACAAGGACCACTCACTTGCTAAGGTATCTGGTGTGAAACCCAGCACTACTACTTTCCACACAGAACCATAGAAATCTTGGTTAGGCATTGGTCCACGCTTTATATACTAGCAGTGGCAACAATGTTCCGGCCCATGACTTAAGAGCTCCCCGGAGAGATTTCCAAGTTCTTGGAAGTTGGCCAGGCTAGGAAAGGAGCATTGTGGACATTGCCTATACTGTATGTGCTGTTGTGTTTTCACATAAAGTGAATGCAATATCCTTTATAACAAATATACTATATATTAAATTGTTTCATTTACAGGGTTTGTGTCTGTGTTTTGCACATTCATCACATGTTGCCTTGGTTTTGTAGATTTTATATATGATGCAGCGACAGGCTGAATTTATAAATGACTCCCTTTTGCATCATTCTCATCCTTTTATTACAGGCCATGTTATATAACTAGTATTGTGAAACTTAGAACCACAATGTGCTATTGAAGGCAGCATGCAGAGCTAACATTAGGATTACCAGGAACATGCAGTATAAGATGCATGTTATTAGGCCTACAGAGAATCTTGTAAATCTTCTAAGTAAACCTTGCCTCCACCTCAAATAGCTATTCCAGGCAAAAGCAATCAGTGAACTGCTAATGGTGGTATACAGCAAACTGCAGTTGCACTACACTGAGTGGCCAGATTATTATGACCACCCCATCAGTACGTTGGGCCACGAGATAACTCCACGAGAAGACTCCGTTGGGCCGCCTGATGACTCCACGAGATGTTGAAAGGTGATGCGAGGAATCTGACACTGCACTGTTGCCCTTGTGTTGTCTTGTACCAGTCTTGCCACTCTCCTTTCTGCTCTAACATTGACTAGTCGCTGACGGCCACAATTCGCACATTCAGACCCAGATATTTGCCGCGCGATATCGTGAGAAGTTGCCGTCCGCTGATTTTCAATGGAGCTGACCTATTGAATAGCTCCATGTTGCTCGTCGCGGTCGCTTGTGCGGGACCCTTTTTCTCGCGGATGTCGCGCGATTTTTCTATTTTTGCATGCAGCCCAACGGTGAAGGTCGCGCGATCGTCACTGGAAGGTGGCAGGTTTGAAAAAATGCTGTTAAATAAGAATGTTAATAGTAGAGGTGCACCAAAATGAAAATGTAAAAAACGAAACCGAAATGAAAACAAATATCAGGCCGAAACCGAAAATGTTTTCTATTCTAACTTTTTCAAATATTTTATTTTTTATAAACTTTTTTATTCATGTTTATTTTTAACTTTACTTTTAGGGGCTTTGGGGAAATATTGGGGATTTGGAGTTCTCAATCTTTTTCTGCAGCCCGTTATAAATGAACAGGAATCTTCTATGCTGAGTGTTCCTGTTCATTCATAACTTGGAGATAGTATTTTTACTATAACCACAATCATGAATGAACAAGAGGTGATGTAGATCACTTCCCATTCCTTCATAATTCAGGATATAGTAAACATACTATGTCCTCAATTATGTACAAACACTCAGCGATCACTGAGTGTTTGTACCCGCTCTCCATCCTGACAGCTCTCACAGGAGGCTGGGTGGGGCTGTGCGTGAGGAGAGCTCAGCCTCCTGTGACAGCAATGACCGATGTCTCCGCCCACACCGCCGCCCTCCATGCAAGGACAGAGGAGTCAGCGCTGGATCGGAGACCCGCAGCAGCGCTGGAGGGACAGGTGAAAGCGGCAGGAAAGAAGATCGGATTAAGGTAAGTGCTGACACTGACAGTGGGGGAGGAAAATTTTTTTTTTACTTTAATGTCACTTTAAGATTTGAAAATTAAAGAGAAGCTATCAATCGCGGGATTTCGCCCGATTCTCGTACGAGAATCGAGCAGTGTATGGGCACCTTAAGTGTTTGAGCAAAAATATAAAGAAATACTTTGCTGGCCAGTATTTGTTAGATCTGGATTTGTTGTTAAAGAAAACTTGGGGAGTGTTAATGTCACTTTAATACATCACGCTATCCAAAACTAAAGAGCATTGCTTCTAAATACACTTGAAATAGTTTTCAGTGGTAATGGCTACTCAGGATAACCCTACCAGACTGCTATGATGGATATTGGGTATAGTGGCTGCTGCGGTACTACAAGTCCCATTAGGCATTGCAAGACTGACAGCTCCAGGCATGACTCCCAGGGGCAGAAGCATGACAGGACTTGTAGTTTCACCCCAGCTGGAGTGCCGAAGTTGTATAGCGTTGTGCAGACAGACGTTGTGTTTCATCCCGTCAGTCTACACGTGGATCGCCGCCTTCAGAAGACCAGGCTCTCCGCTGCCACCAAGCGTTCTCTCCAGCGCTGCCTGACTCGGGACGCAACAACCTCGCATGAACTCGTACCCTCTCCCAGGACAAACACAAGTCATCTTCTAAGATAGCTATGAGAAAGACAAAAAACATGATGAGAGCCGAGGACAATTCGCTGGAGAGGTGACATTGTGACAAGTGGCTGCACATTGATGTCATCCTCCCTCATCTGCTGTGTTGTGACATAATCCTGGGAATGGTGACCGGGGTGACATTGTACACACACAGGGCTCTGATCACATTGTAGGGTAGTGATAGAGCACCTACAAGCAGCACCGATCACAGCCTGTCACCTAGGACTTTGCTCGGTGCTGAGCTGCCCAGTTACACGAACCAGCAAATCACGGCTCTGTCACCGAGCAGAAGGCTCAGCCACATAGCGGGGCGCAGAGAGGGGCGTGCAGCCCAGGCTTGTCTCCATGCAGTCACACCATCCTTGTACTGCCACCAA
>NW_017306476.1:677574-677785 GCF_000935625.1 Nanorana parkeri | reverse complement strand
GTTAATGTCTCCGTGCTGTGCTGTCACCCCTCCCAGACACACACCGTGCTATGAATAATAGTGACAAGGAGCCCTCGCAATCAGTGCAGACTCCACAGCTGACCTCAGCCGCCTCGGGTTCAGCGGCAGCAGCACCGCCCCCTCCCCCACCTCAGACAGTCAGCCAGACGGCGCACACCCCCCTCCACGGGAGGAGGGGCGGTACCTGATT
>NW_017306476.1:674775-677525 GCF_000935625.1 Nanorana parkeri | reverse complement strand
TGCAATTCCCCGCCGCTCCTTGCCGCCTTCCCCTTCCTTCCTCCTGTCGCTCGCCTGGGGGAAACTTCCACAGGAGGAGCACGTGGGTTGCCTGATCTGAGGATAGAGCGGACACAGGCGGCACTGCTCATCCGGAAAGCTTCTCCTTCCCCAGAAGACACAATCACCTGAGCCGTCATTGTATCGGCGTTGTGTCATGGTCCTCCCCGTTCATTGATAGCCGCTGAGCAGAGCTGCAGCCATGTGTACGGGAGCCATGAATGTAGAGGGGGGCGTGACATCCTGGCACAGTCTCTGCACCGTGCATTGTATCATGGAGGGCAGTGTGTCTTCCCCATATCTGTACCGAGCCCACCACCACCGTAGCATGTGCCATCCTAGCAGAACAAGCCATCTCCGTATAAAGAGCACTATACACTTTCCGCTATGTGATATCACACTGCTGCCACAGGACCATTCATAAGTATCTGATGTGTGACGACTGTATCAATCAATCAATGGACGGACCCAGATCTACAATACATGCCAGGCAAAGGTCATACATTATCCATGGATGGAGCCATGTGTACTACATGCATGTGTACACCGAGCACTGTCATTTGTCACTGCAATCCTCATGTATCCTCACTGCTAGACATGACTGCGCCTTGGTTAGGAGGATACACGTGTATGAGGATGGGTGGGTGTGTATACATATATATTGTTCAATGTGGTGGTTTAAACGCGTGGTCAACATTGTGAGTTTTCCTAGTATTAGAAACATACTAAGCAGGTAACGTGCAGAGAGAGCCGTATACATGACAGGATGGAGGGATGTGTGATCCTCAAGACAATTGTATTTCCAGGTGTAGGATTGCAGGGGGAGATAGTGTACAGGCGTGAGGTGTATGTACAGATGTATAAACATTACACACAAATAGATACATCAACATACGTATTACACACAGATATCTCTCGATTGATGCATACACATCTATACATACATACTACACACACACACATATATTCAGATCTATATTTACATACACACAGATCTACATACATATTACACACACTTCGATCTATACATACACATTACAAACAAACATGTAGATCTATACATACCACACACCTGTGCATGTATGTGATATATATGTATAAATGTAAATCTATACATGCACATTACACACATGTAGATCTATGTATAAACACATATTACACACACATGTAGATCTATGCATACACATATCTACATACACACGCACATGTAAATCCATACATACACAGATCTCTCTCTCTCCACACATGCATTTTACACAGATCTATATACATACATATCACACACATGTAGATCTATACATACATGCATATTACACACACACACATCTCTCTCTATATATATATACACACATAATACATATCACACACATGCAGATGTATGTATACATGCATTTTACATACACAGATATATATACATACACATGTTGATGTATACACATACATGTGTACATTTATGTATACATGCATATTACATATACAGATCTATATACATGCATATCACACACATGTAGATCTATACATACACATGACATACACACAGGGCTCTCTCTCCCCCGGCCTCGCAGGAAAGTTTGCTGTGTGTGAATCGGAATGAGGTCAGCTCTGGAGCTTCTCATTGCACGCGGTGATTATTATTGCATCGCGTTCCCAGCCAATGGAGAGCGGCTGGGCGGAGCTTGGCACGAGGAAGCGTTGGAAACAGTCTGGGATTGGCGGAGAGGTGCTCGGGGAAGGGATAAAGGGACGCGAGGCGGAATAGAGCCCAGCTCATAGCTGTGTGAGGCGCTTCAGTCTATACACATACATCCCGTATACACCATATATCTGTGTGTGGAAGCACTCACTCTCAGGACTAGACACACATACATCCTTCCCGGGACTGTCTGTATTGTGCTCATGCACCCCCTGGAGCCAGTCCTAATAAACTGTGACAAGTAATAAAGACAGAGCGATGATGTCTGCCAGCGGCTGGATGTGCCAGTAACGTGAGCCCGAGTTCTGCCGAAGAGGCCAGCACAAGACCAAACGTGGCTCTATCGCCTGAGCCCGGCTGAGCACGCTGCATTGGATGCCCCAGCTCCCGCACCGCTCCGGGACACAGCTCGCAGCACCATGGTCCAGCAGACCGGCAACTCCGACAACAGCGAGGCACTGCTGGCCGGAGAGAGCTCGGAGTCCGGCACCGGCATCGAGCTGGACATGGCTTCCTCCCCGACCCCGGGCTCCACCGCTTCCACCGGGGGCAAAGCCAACGACCCGAGCTGGTGCAAGACACCAAGCGGGCACATCAAGAGGCCGATGAACGCCTTCATGGTGTGGTCCCAGATCGAGCGCAGGAAGATCATGGAGCAGTCCCCGGACATGCACAACGCCGAGATCTCCAAACGGCTGGGCAAGCGCTGGAAGCAGCTGAAGGACAGCGACAAGATCCCGTTCATCAGGGAGGCCGAGCGGCTGAGACTCAAGCACATGGCCGACTACCCGGACTACAAGTACCGACCGCGGAAAAAGGTCAAGTCTGGCGGCTCCAAGCCCGGGGAGAAAGGCTGCGGGAGCCCCGGGGGGAGCAGCAGTAGCAGCAGCTCGTCCAAGCCCGCGGTGAAGAAGAGCAGCGGGGCCAAGCTGTGCAGCAAGCCGCACGGCAAGCTGCTGGTGGGGGCCAAAGCCTTGCCGGAGCAGCCGTGTATCCTCGACCACCACTCGCTGTACAA
>NW_017306476.1:643275-674322 GCF_000935625.1 Nanorana parkeri | reverse complement strand
AGCCGTGTATCCTCGACCACCACTCGCTGTACAAGTCCCGGAGCGCGGCCCCCTCCAGCCGCCAGGCTGCCGCCCCTGACAAGAAGCCTAAGCAGCGCCTGTACATCTTCGGAGCCCCGGGCTCCTCTCCCATGGCCGTCCCCGCCAGCCCCACTCTCAGCAGCAGCTCCGGAGAGGCCAGCGACCCGCTCAGCCTGTACGACGACGGGGCCGGCTCCATGAACAACTCCCCCGGCTCCCCTTCCGACGGCTACCCGGCAGCGTGTTCGCCGGCACCGTCCTCCTCTCACTCCTCCTCCGCGTCCTCCCCCTCTTCCTCCTCCTCTTCCCCGGCTTCCTCCTCGGACGAGGAGCTGGACGACGAGTTCCTGGAGCTAAACCCGAGCCCCGGCTTCGAGAACATGTCCCTGGGAAGCTTCAGCTCGGCCGCCCTGGACAGAGACCTGGACTTTAACCTGGAGGCCGGCTCCGGCTCTCACTTCGACTTCCCGGACTATTGTACGCCAGAGGTGAGCGAGATGATCTCTGGAGACTGGCTGGAGTCCAGCATTTCCAACCTGGTGTTCACCTACTGAGCCGCCTGCTAGAGTCTCCACTCAACTTACTGCATTGTGAGCACAGGACTAAATCCAAAGGGATTGTTAATGATGGAGATCTGTCCCATGATGATGACGGCGGCCCTCTGTACGAACTGCAGGCTGGAGAGAGCCGCTGCAGTAAGGGAGCCCGGATAGCTCAGTCGATAGAGAAACAGACTTTTAATGTGAGGGTCGCGGGTTCAAGTCCCCGCTCGGGCATATAACAAAAATGTCATTACACAGTGAAGAGAAGGCACTTATGGGGGCTGCACACAGAAGTTCTCTAAACAGCTGAAAGCCATTCAGAGATGTGGGGGAGAGCAGAGCTCTGATCCAGTCCTTTTTAGCATTAAAGTCTCACTCCTCCATAGGGAGCAATGGGACTCTCCCTTCCAACAAGCCAGTGCAGCTTTTTTTACCTTCCAAAAAGGAGAGGAGAGAAGGAAGGAGCACAAATAAAAAAACTGACACCTTTTTTTCTTCTTAAAAGGGTCAATCAGACCCCCCACAGATCACCTTCCCACCAGCCTTCCTTTTTTTTTACCATGGCTGGAGGGAAGTGTTTTTGTTTTGTTTGTTTCATTTTTTTGTAGTAGTTACAAGACTGTAATGGATTTGCACGTATGGAGAAGGATATGGCACCCTTTGGGTCACCCAGCTTTTTTCATTTACCATCCATGAAGAAAAGATGGACTTTTTTTTCTTTCATTGAGGACACTACTTTGGGAAGTAAGGCGACTCTTTTGAACTACACCAAGTTACATATTTATGTGGTACAGGGGGGAACAGAGGGCGATTCTTAAGAAAAAAACCCCAAGATATTGTGTTTCTCTCGCTCAGAATGGCGGTGGTGTTGGATTATTTCACTGGTGGGTTAATATAGCATGTTATTCTGTCTATCTTTTAAGGTTTCTGTAAGACTGTTGAACAGTTTTAGTGTTAGGATAATATAAAGCAGATAGATGGCGCTATGTTTGATTCCTACGAAAATCACCAGCTTTTTTTCTCATTTTTTTAACTCTTCAAGGATTCAAACGCAACTCAAATCTGTGCTGGACTAAACAAATAATTCAGGACCAAATTTTTTCTCAGAGTATGTATGTGTTATTTACTCAGTAGATGTAAATGGAAAGACTGTTTTTCTTTTGGCTTCACTTTCTCATTGGTGATCCATATTGCCCCCCCTCCCCCTTTTGTAAATGTAATCAGATATCATTTTATATGTGGACATATTTATACTGGCCAAACCTTTTTTGTTTTGTTCTACATTTTAATTTTTTTTTTTTGTAGATTCCCCCCCCCCTATCCACACCGTTTTTATGTCTCCTTCACTGAAGGGCTAGAGTTTTAACTTTTAATTTTTTATATTTAAATGTAAACTTTTGACACTTTTAAAAAGAAAGAAGAGAGATGAAAAACGTTTGATTATTTTCTCAGTGTATTTTTGTAATCAGGCTTCTTAAAGTCACAGCATCCCTTCCAGCCTAGTGCACTTGCACCTCCAGAGTATTGCTAATACACTGTATGTCGGTTGAAAACGAAAAAAAAAGTAAAGAAAAATTCTCTGTATTAATAATCATGTGTAGTATTTATATAGCTCTTTATATCTGTACTTCTATTTTACTTTATGGTATTGTGCAGCCATCTCCTTTATGGAACCTTGACAGCACATCATGTTTGGCACTGTTATACTTCGAAGAGAAGAAAGGAGCAATGTTATTTGCCTGTTTCCAGTAGGTAAACGCAGGGGTAGAACATTGAGCCACCCACTTTATTTTCTTTTTATTATTTTTTTATTCTAATGCTACGCCAATCTCCTGTATTTTCAGATGCTTGCTTTTTCTAACCCTTCATGCTAAGGGAGCATGTGATATAGATGTCCCTTTGGCTCTAATGGGTTAACTAAGCTAGTCTGTATTCAGATGCTTTAAAGCAACCAGTGCACATTGTAAGCAAAAAAAAAAAAGGGATCCTGTAGCTTTAACTTCTAGACCACGTTTTTTGCACTTTTTTATATTACAAAAAAAAAAATAAAAAAAACCGTGCCGTTTAAACCACTGGACCTATCTAAATGCCGATTTGAGTTCGCGACACTATGTACTGCGTTTTCATTCTCGTATTTGACTATTTAATCCTTTCTACTTGTCGCTAAACTATGATTGTTTTAGTCTCTTTTGGCATGATGATAGCATATGTATTCAGGTTTCTAGCTATTGTGTTTTAAGATGAAAAAAAAAAACGAAAAAAAAACAAGAAAGTGAAAACATCTTTGTACATTTAAGACTATTATAATAAGCAAAAATGAAAAATGACAAAAAAAAAAAGATTGTGTGTTTTTATGTATGTATTAAACGACAGGCACTAGATCTTCTGCCGAATGAGGTAGCTTCTGTTTTTAACATCCATTTAAAAAAAAAACTTTTTTGTAATCCATCCTGTGCAATATGCCGTATGAAAAAAAAAAAAAAAAATTTTTTTTTCTAACCAGAAAGCCACAAAACAAAGATTTGAGGCATATCTTCATGCCAGCTAACCATGTTTATTTCACTGCCTGTCAGATTGTTGATATACTTCTGTAAATAACTTTTTTTTAAAGGAAATAAAATCAGCTGGAACTGAACCCTTAAATTGGATCGGTTTTGTCTTTCTTGTGTGTGCTTGTGGTGTGTTGAGCTGCCGAGGCTTCCTAGAGCTGTGACTGTTGCAGAGGAGGAGCCACGCAGCGAAATTAACAGTATTGGTCCTTGTAGTCGGAGGGAAAAAAAAAAAGTATCCAAAATGTAACAACGTAACTCCTATTCCGAACACGTACAGTGAAAGTAGGGAAATAAAATCTTGGCAGGCCATTCCTCCAAGTAATGAGCGACTGTCAGAGCTTGTTCTGCTGTCTAGGAAATTTCTACGAATTCAGTATACAGAGTGATAGTCTCACCGTGAACATCACAATGGATGCATAGGAATAAAATGGCTTGCTTTAGTCTCCCCATTCATTTAGAAGTGGAAGGCTCGGTTCTAGATTATGAATATTTAACAGATTTGTGCATTATCCATGGCAACGTTAAAATCTAGAGACTTACACAATTTAGCAATTTTGAGTGCAGCCATATTAATACATTTGGGACAACTCAGTCGAATACTGTCCATGACATTTTTTTTTTCCATGGTGAGCTTTTGAGTTGTATCCCCTTCATCCAAGGTCCAAGCAGTACTACATAGAAGAAGGGTTTACCCCCCTGAAAGCTGGTTTTGAAAAATGTAACTTGGTGCAAAAAAAATTCAGGACAAGCTTTTGGGGTGTACACTCTTCATCTGAGGTCCAAGCAACACTCCCTGCACAGTAAACAGGGTAAATCCTGAAAGCCTGCCCTGAAAATCAAACTTAATGCAGATGGGGAAAAAAATCGTTGTGGGCTTTCAGGTTGCACCCCCTTCCTCTAAGGTCCAAGGAATAGTGTTTGGACCTTAGACAGAGGGGGTGCAGCCTGAAAGCTTGTCCTGAGAATTATTTGCGCTAACAGTTCAAATTTCAGGACCAGCTTTTAAGGGGTAAGCCTTTTGGTCTAAGGTCCAAAGAGTAATTCTTGTAAAAACGGGGTACACCCCAAGAGCATGTCCTGAAAATTAGTTAAATTTTTAGGACCAGCTTGAAGGGATTAAATACATTGTCTAAGGTCTAAAGAGTACTGCTTGGACCTTAGACAATGGGGGTACACCCTGAAATCTTCTGGAATTTATTTGCACACAGTTACATTTTCAGGAACAGATTTTAGGGGGGTAAATTATTTGCCTAAGGCCCAAGGAGTAATGTTTCAAGGGGCTACACCCCGAAAGCTTACCAATTACATTTTCAAGACCAGCTTTTAGGGGGTAAATTATGTCTAATGTCCAAAGAGTACTGCTTGGACCTTAGATGAAGAGGGTGCACCCCGAGAGTATTGCCTGAAAATTATTTGCACAATGGGGTACATTTTCAGGACTGGATTTTAGGGGGTAAACCCTTCGTCTAAGGTCCAAGGAATACTGCTTGGACCTCCGATGAAATGGGTAACACTGAAGCAAAATCAATGTTTGTAAGCTTGAGTAGCAAATCAGATGTATTTTCTGGATGTTCTGTGAAGATGGGCTGATAAAGCACTCCTCCCCCTGTAATCTATAAAAAGTGACGGCTTGAGGTGGGACCAGTTCAGATATGTTAAATGACGAGGTAAGGTTAAACTGAAGGGACATAAGGAGGTAAGTAAAGGTGGTGAGTCGAGGGCTGTCGCAGAATCTGAAATCTTGGAATGGAAAGCATTCTCAGCTCCTACTGCTGCAACTCTTTGGAAATCTCAGCTCGTGTTCAGCAGTTTCCAGAAGGAGGAGGAGGCCTGGCAGGAGGGTTTCACAGCACGTATGTTACAGGACACACCATTCAGATAACAGCAGAAAGCTCCACCTCTTCGCTTCAGGAGAAGCTACATAAGCCATTTGTCATCCCAGGCTGACCTTGGCGGCTGCAGATACAGTTCAGCGCCATCAGGCTCTGCTTTCCTGGAAAGTCCCTGCAACATCTGATATGTAGAGTCCCTTTGCAGGGCTTTGAAAGAGAATTGTAGCAGTTTGTTCAAATACTGCTTGCTCTAGGTTTCTTGTACAAATCAAATATGGATACCACACTACAAAGGTTTCATGTTTTGTGTTCTTCCAAAAAGTAAAATTAATTAACAATAACGTATAATGATAATGCATTTACTGTACTCTCTGACAGATAAACAGATGCTTCCATTGCTGAATTTTTATTTGGCAAGTGCAAGTTTCCGGATTATCAAGCTGACCCTCATGCTCTATTAGTTTTAAGTAGGGATGTGCCGATACCAAGTATTTTGACGAGTACTCGTACCTTTCCTGATACCGGAACTTCCGGTCAGAGGAAGATTACCTCGGACCGGCAGTGCCACAGAGGAACATTGAGTCAGCTTCCCATGCGATCAGGAAACTGGGTGGCGAGCAATGACCAGCCTCCCAGGTTCCTGATTGGTTGGGAAGCCGACTTCATGTTGATTGGCTGGGAAGCCGGTTTCTCGGCCAAGCACAATCAAGCCGGCCAGACAACATGGAGCCAGCTTCTCGGGCAATCAGACTGCCCAGGAAGCCAGCTCCATGTCACCGGAAGCACCGGCATGGGTATTTGGTATCGACAAGTACCGAAAAGCAAAGTATCAGAACTCGTATTCGATCCGAAAAAACGGTATTGGTGCTTCCCTAGTTTTAAGCTCACCACACGTTGCAATCTCCTTAAGATCTACCAAAAACTATGTAGTGCAAGGCCCTGCTTTATTTGATGAAGAATGATTGAATAGGTTAGGTAGGGTCTCACAGTACATCGTTTTGGTAAACCTAACACGGTATAATCTGACCACACAATCAACTTTAGATTTACCAAAACTATGCAATGTGATGACCTATCTATTCCATCCAATCAATCTAAATTCAATAAGGCGGGCCCTCGCACTACATGTTTGTTGGTGAATCTAAAGGAGATTGTACCCTCAGGTTATAATGTGTGTGGTGAGCCTGGATTGTATTGTGCAAAGATTGTATTGTCAGATTGTATGGTGACCCTTAGTCATTAACTAAGAAAGTATATCTGACTTTCCTGATAAGCATAGTCATTGGAAGGCAGTGACTGATAAAGCATTGAAGACATAGGGTCAGTATAACAGCCAATTAGCTAACGTTTTTAGAAAGAGCTCAGCAATGGCAGCTCCGTGTATTTTTTTATGACGTGGTATGAAAGTGGATTTAAAACTGAAACATTTCCTTCAGTTTTGGATAGAGTAGGGAGGGTGACAACCCCCTGACAGTTTATTTTTTTGATTTCTATGTACTGTTACGGACATCTCCCTTCATTCCTTCCCTGTCCCAGAGACACAGCAGAGGGAATCTCCCCATTAGGATGGGTATTCCCCTGTTTATGTCACTGGAACAGCTGTCCACATTGGAACATTTACCTTCAACCTTTGTTCTGGTGACTCAAACATGGAGCTTTAACGAATGGCTGAATCTGGCCAGCAGGGACACAAACAGCAATAAAATATTGACAAAGGGTCTAACTCTAGCAAAAACTAAAAAAAAAAAATACCTGGGATTTATTTTGGAGCACTCTCTATTTCAAAGGAAGGCAGCCTAGGTCCTTCAGCTGTGACAAAGTTACAAATCCTCTCATGCCTCTGCGAGTCATGCCTGTGGCTGTCAAAGGCTTGCAATGATTCATGGAACTTGTAGTTCCATAACAGCTAGTCCTGGAAATGTAACTATTGGTGCAAAAAAATTCAGGACAAGCTTTTGGGGTGTACCCCCTACATCTAAGGTTCAAGCTGTAATCCCCTCACCTTAATCAAAGGGGGTAAACTCTGAAAGCTGGTCCTGAAAATATAACTGAGTGCATTTTTTTTTTTTTAAACGCTTGGGCTTTAGGGGTGTACCCTTTTCTTCTGAGGTCCAAGGAATACTGTTGGGCAAAGGGGTGCATCCTGAAAATGTGTCCTAAAAAATTATTTGCACTAACAGTTCAATTTTCAGGATCAGCTTTTGGGGGTAAACCTTTCATGTAAGGTCCAAAGAGTACTGCTTGGACCTTTGACAATGGGGGTACACCCCACAATCTTGTTCAAGTTACATATTCAGGAGCAGCTTTTGGGGGGTAAACCCTTTGTCTCAGGTCCAATGAGTACTGCTTGGACCTTGGACAAATGGGGTGCACCCCAAGAACTTGTCCTGAAATAACAGTGACATTTTTAGGGCCAGCTTTTAGGGGGTAAATTACTCACCAAGGAGTACTGCTGCTCTAAGCGTCATGCCTGTGGCTGTCAAAGTTTTGCAATGCCTTATGGGATTTGTAGTTCCATAACAGCTGGAGTTCCAAGGTTGCCTACCCCTGCTCTATTTACACACAAAGACATACAGTACTTACCAACTAATCTGCTATGGCATGGCATGACAACCTTTACCCTCTAGCCCTTGACATCCTGATGTCCACTTGTACCGTTCCAGGGGTATCCTGGGGGGGGGGGGGGGCAGCCCCCCTACTCCCTTCCATTTTCCTTCCTCACTATTATACAAATTATTATCATATTTACATATTATTGCCCATACTTTCACTGTGCTTTCTAGTTGAGATGTATATGCCCCATGTTTCATTCCTTTCCCACTTCTGTAAACTATCCTGCTATTCCTAGATCACATTTGACACTGTAGAATAAAAATGATTATGGAAAAAACAAAACCTTTAAATTCATTTTCAGGATGTAGATACACGCACCTATTTCTGGCTCATTAAAACAAAGATTACCTGTAATCACTGATAATTGGGATCACACATCCCTTATGTATAGAATCCTGTAGTCACCATTATTATATACAAATTATAATTAATTTTATATACAAATTCATTTATTTGAGTGTAAATCAGATAGTATCATGCAGAGGATACATGTTTTGTCGCCTTCTTAGTGTTCAGACTCATAACACCGGTGACATTTTTAGTAGAGAACATTGCTTATATGAAGTCCTGTAACCAGCTGCTTGTATTCAGCAAATGCTTTTAAGCTTGTCACAGGGAACGTTCACATATCACACAGGAGTTTGTGACTAGAGAGATAAGAAAACACGAATTCAAGATTCATTTTCATCATTATTGTCAATAGAAGTGTACACATTTTACACATACTGTATATTACTATATTAAACATGGAATATATTATAAGGGACGCAGTGCAATATTTAAAATCTGTGCGTTTCTGGGTTACTGATTTCCATGTGCCTTAAAGAAGAACTCAAAGGGGTTCTCAACCCTTGCAGTGGAGCTACCCCCGCACTGCAAGGGTTAACTGTTTGTTTCTGTCTAGGTGCAATTGAACCACTGAGCCGGCTTCCTTCTTCCTCCTCCTGGTGGCCCCACTGCAAGGATAAATAAAATGCAATGAACATGTAACAAACTTAAAGTAGGTGTTATTCCAAATTTAGCTGCAAAATGTGACAATTAGCATTTATCGCACTAATCTTCAGAATACTTTTTTTCTAGGAGTCTTGTTTGTTCGCATGATGTCACGTGTCCTCTTCCCAGTGGGGTAACAAGACCTTCTGTCACCTGGGGCACCGACTCAGAGTTGCTCCCCCCCCCCCAGGGAGAAGTTCTCCATCCACACACCCAGTGGCACCCCTACTTAAGCGGCGTCCCCCCCTCAGCCGCCCCTCCTAGCTTTGGCCCTGCCTCTTCAACACCTTCTTCCTCTAGAGGTGTGCGGATCCTGAATGCTGCAGACATGGCTCCACTTTCTGCAGCTTTCTCCTGTGAGTTTAGGGTGGCATTCCCCTCAAAAACAGATCCTTGACACCCTGGGCCCCCTTGGATGTAGGTTAATATGACAGGCACTGGATGGCACAGCAGTTAGCGTGTAGGGAACAGTGCCAGATATAGGAGTATTGAACCGAGATCTGCTTTTTTTTCTGGCAGTTGCTGGGCATTTTAAAAAAAAATGAAGCTGAAGTCTTTAAAAAAAAATGTAAGCTGGATCTACATCTCAGCATTTGATTTGTTGTTGCTACTGCCGCCATTCTGTGCTTTTTGTAAGCCCTTCAGCTCTGACAGTAAGTGATCAAGGGGGTTAATTTACTAAAGCTGCCCGTACACCGCTCGCATTTCAGCCAAGTCCTTCTGACTGGGCCAAAATTTGAGCAGTGTGTGGCCCAACCAGTACCCCTTTGTTCAACAAAAGTCAATTTTTGGAATTTGTCAAAGGAGCTGGATTGAACATTGTTGGCTAAACAGTGCCTGCAGCCAATCAGTATTCTGCTATCGGCAGGTGCCAGCTGTCAGAATACAATAGCAGGGGAGGTTCTCCCAGCCATGCTGTTTAGTATGGATGCGGGAATTGAACGCTTTTTTTCTCATATAGGGGGAATTTATCAAAACTGGTACAGACAAAATCTAGAGCAGCTGTGCATGGCAACCAATCAGCTTTTCTCTTTAATTTTCAAAGCTTAACTGAACAAACTGAAGGGAGAAGCTGATTGGTTACTATGGGCATCTGCTCCACATTCTGTCTGCTTCAGTTTTGATAAATTCTCTCCATAGTTTTTGGTCAGTTTAAGGGAGGTTGTCAACCTAGCAATGTTAATGTGAATGTTAATGAATATGATAAAACCATGTTTACTGTTAATACTCATGTGATAGCAAAGATACTTTTTTTTTAAATATCCCTCACACCATCCTGGCCTATGTTTAGATGACAAAGGCCTATCAGCATATTCTGCTCTCTCTTCCTATTACAAAGCCCTCAATATTAGATTGACAGTTCTGTGCAATGCAGTAGAGTCTGACTGACTCACAATGCTGTCCTTCCCTCTCACAGCCTGGGTGCTGGCTGTTGTTGAGTCATTCAAGGATAAGTGTATGTTAATACAATGTGCATTTATCCTTTTTGCCCCCGTCCCCTAAAAGATCCCCACACTGCAGACATATACTTACCTCCATCCAATGCCTACGGCCTCCAGGGGTTATTTACATTCCGCACCACAAGTTCTCTTTCTCTTGGCCACGTCTGTGCTGTAGAGCCCCATAGAGGTCTATGGGACTTGTCTACCTCCTTCTCCCAGTTAGGAGACAAACCCCATAGTCTTATCTTGGGTTCAACTGAGCAGGATCAGTCAGAAGAGTGAACTTGCAGCGCGGGATGTCAACAAACACAGGAGGCTACAGGGTCAGATCTCAAGTAGTATACATGTGTGTTGGGAAGGGTTCCAGAAAAATGCACACCACAGCGCTCAGCAGACTCCCAATGATACTCTCCACCAACAATCGTTTGCAGACTGCCGTCATCAAAAGGCCACTGGAAAGTATTCCTCACAAAACATGCAAAACAAACAGACAGAGCCTTGTCCTCGTGAAATATAGTTTATTAATCAATGAACATACAAGCTGACATAAAATACTACTCACAGGGTAATCACTGAATGAATGGTACAAGGCAGACCTCATACAAAGCTGCCTTGATAGCTGATGCTTTTCGAGGAATATACCCCCTTTCTCAGAGCGAGATCTGTTGGGAAGGGGGTAAATCTGTTAGGTCAGGGGAGTGGGCAAAAAAAAAAATGCACTTTGTTCTTTCATGAACTTTTATCAGCAGGTTGTTAAAAATAGTTTTGTTTTGATGTATCCATAGATGGAGTAAGTGGTGGCTTCTTATAGCTACTTGGAGCTCAGCTGGATGACCTGAGATGTGCCCTAAAGCTTTCCTGAATGCTCACATACATTGGCAATGCTTTTGCTGTAGGATTCTCTGACACCCCTTGTGTAGTGTGCTATGAATACCATTGCAATGAAAAGAGCATGACTCATAAAGAATACTGGGACAAAAAAAAGATTTAGCATGCATTATGAAGTAAAACAATAAACAGTGCAGCATCTTCGCCTCAGCTAAAAACAGCGATTCACTTTACTAAGATAAACAGAAGCAAAGTGTGAATCTTGACACTTTTCTAAATAATAGGCTGCTTTGTACAAAAGTCAAAAATTGTAAGATAATTTGCTAAAATTCTGTTCTTGTACTTTTAACATACTGACATGGAAAAGTTGCTTGCAGTCTAGAAAAAAGAAATGGCATCTAGTAGTATTTAATTACTGCACAGAATGTTTTTCTACTGGTGTAGTAAGTATTGGAAGAATACAGGTAGCACTTGAAATCTCTGCAGTAATAATGTGAAAAAGAAAGGTCGGGAACTGCTGCTGGATGAACAATAGCTAATTACATGTTTTCCAGACGTATAGTAATGCAGCAGGAAGCATATAGAGATTGCATACAATACAGAACAGATCAGATTTTTTGTTGACAATGCAATTTGACCCGTCTGGTAACTTATTTGTGTAATGTTAATTGTGAAAGTATTTGAAATGAAGTTGATGCTGTAATCTATAGCTGAATATGACTCTGTCAAATAAAAGCATGTTTTTATTTTGAAAGTTAGCTAAAAGTATTTTTAGCAACTATTAACGGGTGATATTTTATATCTGTGGGTATGAAACATTCACCAATGCTCAGGGTTAAAATTAAAAGAGAACTATGGGGAGACCTTTTTATCCCATAGTTCTCTTCAGGGTCACGGGAGGACATAGTCTAATGTTCTCCTGTGATCCAAAGCTCAGTATATAACGAGCTATTGCTCACTATACACTGAGATTTCTGCAGCCGGGATGGAGCCCGACAATGCTGTCTGGATCCAGCCAGCTGCGTGAATGACAGCTGGCTCTGCCTATCTAGAGGCAGAGCCAGCTGTGCCCGCCTCCTCCCCTGTCCGTTCCTCCACTCAGCGCTGGAGGATAGGAGCAGGGAAGGGGGGAATCCCTGCGGGGAGCAGTGTCTGACAGCCACCGCTTTCTGCAGTGAGATCGTCGGAAAGTGAGTGAGCGACGGTATGCGTTCGCTCACTTCCCGATCTATAGAGCCTACCTGTGACAGTTTAATTGTCACAGGTCGGCTCGAACTATGAGGCTGAGTGAAAATCACTCACCTCATAGTTCTCCTTTAAGGAGGCTAGGGATATTCAGGATGACAAGTAGTGGAGAAGCAGTGAACATCTTCCTCCTTTTGTGAACCCGGCAGCGCTCTTTTTTGAGCACTTCCAGGTTTGTAGTTGTCAGCTTTTTGGCAATCAGAAATGTAAACAAATCAAGTAATTTCTGTTTCAGATTTGATTGCAAGCAGTGCAGGGGAGACATTAGGGGCCTAATAGACCCCTGATGCCTCAATAAAGAGGACCTGTCACTGCTGATTGTTCTATCACATGGGGGCTTGTAATAAAGTCAACTGAAAAAAAAAAAGAAATCGTATTAAAAAAAAAATTAAAGAAGGACCGCCACCACCGGGGGATGGGGGGTGTACGCACACACAAAAACGCAATTAGAATGTTCGTATGCAACATATTAGGTATTGCTGCACATGCTGGAGTGAGAAAAATAATGCTAGGCCATATTTACAGTTAATTTTAAACTGATAAGATGTAAAGGTTTTTACAGTGACAATTATTTGAGTATTATATTTTTTGCCATTTTTGGGGTGCATGCAATTGTAAGGATTTACATATTTGGTATCTCTTTACTCAACACAGTCTTGTATTTTAAATTTAGCAAAACCACAATGGGAACTTTATTATGTTTTAAAATTAATTTTTGTGTATATCGTACAACATATTATCTTTTCTTTCTCAGGTTCTCTGCTTCCAGAAAATATATCATGGGGTATGAAGTTATTTTTTTAGACCTAAACTGTGCATTTTATCGTGGAATGCATTTAAAATGCCCATTTGAATTGCAACTTTTTTTGCTTGTTTCTCAGGGAAAAGGGGGGACGTACCACTAGGGAGGTGAAACACAATCTTTAATTTAGAAATTACTTTATAATACAGGGAAAATGTGGGCAGTAGGGAACAGCTTCTTCCCAAGTGACTTTCTGTTTCTGATTAAAATTATTTATAGAGCAGGGAGTCTGCACCCCTCTAAATCTTTCAGCTATGTGTATAATTCTAACTTTAGCTATTCAGCTTTCTAACAATTCTAACAATCTGATTTTTTTTTCCAGTTGTTACGGTTAATTTGGTAAATATGTGAATAGTGGTATGTCCAACTTTACATTGTAGCAGTGCAGTGGTTTCTTCCCACAATCCTAAGACATGCTGGAAGGTTAACTGCTGCCTAAATTCACCCTAGTATTCATGTGAGATAGGGACCTTCAGACTGTAAGCTCCTTGAGAGCATGGGCTGATGTGAATGTGCAGTATGTAAACCGCTGCGTAAATTGTCAGCACTACAAAAATACCTGTAATAAATAAATAAAAATAAAAGCTACCTAACGGGGCAATGATAGATGTGTGAGGTTGGTTTGAATGTTGGTAGATTGGAGCCATTGTCTTTTTTTCTAGATTTAAACATGACCATTAAACATAATGTGGGGAATTCAAATATATAAAAACTGAGGCAGACAAAATCTGGAGCAGCTGTGCATGCCAACCAATCAGCGTCTCTCTTTAATTTTCAAATCTTAACTGAACAAACTGAAGAGAGAACCTGATTGGTTGCCCTGGGCAACTACTCCAGATTTTGTCTGCTCCCGGTTTGATAAATTCCCCTCAATGTTTTAATTTTACAGATAAAACAAGAAACTTTGGAATAGTTCTACTTCTATGGGAGACTCCGGCAGCAATAGAAAAATAAAAGACTTGCACTTACTCCAACCCAGCTTAATTTTCTGTGGCATTTTTATCCTCATGATATTGGATAGTACCCATTTTAATATGTATTGTGCAGGATTGCATATCATTTGACATTGGCTTAACACAGAATAATCTTTTTTAGATGGGCTACTTTGAAGTAAGCAGTGTAATTGCTGGTAGAATAAGCCTAGGTGAAACAGAGAAAAAACTTTCCAGGCTGCTCATAACCCTACTTAGTCTAGACAGTTACATTTCAAGTGGCGCAGAATGTGTATTAAAACCTAGACCGGCTTCAGGTTAAAGTGCTCTCAAAGCTCTCCATGTTGTAGATGCAGTTCCACTTACATGTTTCAGAAATGTATTTTCCTAAGCTATTACTTTTACACATTTTATTCAAGTTAATAGGATATTGCACATTTTATTTTCAGAGGGATACTTAGCAGAACATAGTAGTTTTTGTTCATTGCTTTGGCTTGTTCCTGACTTTACTCTTGGATTTTGCCTTTTTTGTCTATGCCGTGAAACAACTCCAGCAAGCATGTACAGTTGTGTTAAAAGTTTGGAACACCAAAAGATTTTTGGGGGTTTTTCTACTTGCTGCCTTTTTTACCCACTGATCTTCCAGAAGAATTAGGACCCCTGGGCATGGGCAAGACTGTGAATCTCTCTACTGTCTCCCACAATGCTAGGTGTCAGATTCCTAGGCTGAGGCCTGGGGTTAAGGGACTGAGTAAACCCCAACTCAGGAATTGGTTGATTGATTGATTGATTGATTTTTGCTATAGGGGAATCTGGTGGGACAATATGCTGTCATGGGTGTAAGTGGAAAGTATGTAAAAGCACTGTAGCGTTTCAGCAAACCTGAATGGGAAGCTACAGGTTTGCTTCAAGAAACAACAAGCATTTGTATTATGATATCTTTACTTAAACTGACTTTCTCATGAGAAAATCATGGAAGTGGTAATTGCTGTACTCTCCTTCTGAGAATGCTAGTAACGTAGCTGTCATGTTGATGCATTGGCTTGCATGATGATGCACCATGTTGATGCATGGTGTCTATGCCACTGCCCTGGAACAAGTATAGACAGAAATTCTGACACTTTTCTGGAACTCTTCTGAAACATTTACAGCTCTGGGTCTGTAGTTTAAGAATAATTAAATTAGCCACTGTCAAGTAACTAGCATTTTCTTCAAAAGACCGAAATTGGCAGCCCCATACTTCCCTCATGACAAAGTCACTTAAACCAATAATTTACATAACCAAGTGCAATACTGGAAGTATGTGAATACTTTTATTTAGTGACTTCTCCCTTATTGACGTCAACCAAACACGTTTTGTAACTGCGAATCAGACCTGGATAATTCCTATTTGTAAAACCATTTCAGTTCAGGTATACTGCTGGGATGTCTTGTTTATAGAGGAAGTTTTATGTCAAGCCACAGCATATAGGTGGGATTAAGGTAAAGGACTTTGACTTGGCCATTCTAAAATATAAAACTGCTTCTGTTTGAGCTACACTATATTGCATGTTGTGTGACTCAAATAATCACCCTGACATTTTGTTTAAGTTGACATCCTAATACAACTTATATACAACCCAAACTTAGAGAAAAATCATGTGAAGTATGTTGGCGGTAAATTTTTAGGGCTGATAAGCCATAGGGGACATGTACAAATGCAAATTTTTTTTAATACCATACAGCAAAGAGAGGGTATTTGCATGCAGCTTTAAGGGCAACATTTAAAATACAAAACTCCTTTAAATAACATGCTTGGGGGTTGCTTTAAAGCTGTACATGGTATTATGGAACAATACGCTTTTCACAGACAGTCTCAGTGCCAGTACACACTGGCAGCACAAGTTTGACTGTGAAATATTTATTTTCTTTTACAATTAGTTTAGTTTTACAGCAGAAGCTTTGAAAAAAAGTATTTTGTTTCTCGTTCATTGAGGAACACAGGAATGCAGAGACTGTCAGGTTGTAGTGCCACCTTTATAAACATTTTGACCAGCCTGTCCTAACCCCTCCCAGCATGCCTCAGTTCTATGCTATTGTCCTAGGAGAATGGACGTCTTTGCTCTTTGAAAAAATGCAACTTTTTTTACTAGCTTTTTTTTTTTTTTCCTTAAAACAAGATTCAATGGACTGACTCTCTTTATTATTCCTGAAGGTCCCCTTAAGGCCCCTTTCACACTGGCTGATCAGTAGAGGATCCGTCAACAGATCCTCTACTGGTCAGAGCGCCATGGATCGGATGTCACCACCGTGTCCAGACCCCTTTGGGGAATCTGATGTAAACGGACATGTGTCTGTTTACATCAGATTACCTCCGGTCCGGCACGTTGTGGTACGTCAAAACGGATCAATGATCCGTCTGTTTTACCAGACCGAGGCAGAGCTAACCGCTTGTAAACGGACACTGATCCGTTTAAACCCGGCTGGCCATGGACTTCCATAGAGCGTCCAATCAGGTCTGGCTGAAAAACGGACAGGCGGACCTGATCGGACCGCTCATGTGAAAGGGGCCTAAGGGGGAACTTGCTTCTCATTCCACAATTTTTAGTGGCTCAGACAAACCTTCATCAAGGGGCTCAAGGATCGGGTTCCACCTTATCCGGTCAATGCACACTCTATTAGATCCATGAGCTTCTTGGGATTTTAAGAGTCATGCAACTGGCTCTTTGAACTTCCCAGTCCCCAGTTCTGTTGTTTTGTTTGGGGGTTTTTTTGTGGGCATGTTGGTGTTTTGTTGCTGTTACCCAAACTTCATTTGGACTGGTTTTTGGTGTCCCAACAGTCTCTGAATTTCTGTGTCCTTCAATGAACAGGAAAGAAATTTGAATTTTTGTACTTACTGTAATTTCCATTTTTGGAAGTTTTTTTGGCGGTCATTGGGGAACACAGGTACTGCCCCTCTGTGCCTACGATTATGCACTTGGTCCTGCTTTGCCACAAAACGAGGCATGTAGGAGGGTTTAAGCTGGGATGGCCACAATTTTTTTTTTCCAGTTTACAATTAACATAGAGAGTCATAGCGGAATAGATCAGAAAAAGATGAAGGGTAATGCAGTAGAGCCTTATTGTCCCACAGTGCTACCACTAATTCTTTAGGCTAGATTGTAGCAACCTCCGCCCAAGGTTTATTATTCTACCAGCATCTTATTGCCCTCAAGCAAAAGATTCCAGAATTAACAGACAAAATAACTGCTGAAATCAACACCTGGCAAACTGGAAATTACAGGAGACTGCAATAAGCAAAACAGTCAGATAATGGATTCAAGCCAGAAACCAGCAGGAGAGTGCCAGGAATCTCACTCAGAAGTGCAGCACGTGACGACACAGCACAGGGAGAGAAGTTTTTCCAGTAGTTTTGTGCATAGTTTCTGCACTACAATGCATTATAAGTGAATTTAATAGTAGGCTCAATTAATCTGTATGGAAACTTTACATGCAAATAAATGCACTAAAAAGGCTAAAAAGCTTCAAGGAAAAATGTCTATGTAGTAACATGAACCATATTAACTGAGTATTGTTTTGTTGCCCAGTCTGCAGATTCCCTTCACTGAGATATCATGGTTTACCAAGGGAACAGCAGGAACAGGAATGGGGTCTAACTAGATTACCTTTACAATAGGAAGTGTGCAGTTAAGTCAGTCAAGATCTATGTAAATGATGGCACATGTGCCTACACATTTGTGCCCAGTCCCACAAAATGCCTTGTGCAGTTGCAACCAATGACTTCTGCACTGATAAAAATCAATAAGCTAGAAACAAACAAAATGCAAGTTTAATATATGTTCTATATAATTTAAATGTTTATTTGCTATACACAATATTGTGGGGTGCGCATTGCCCACAGCCAGCCTGGGACAGCACCCACCCCTCCTTTATGAGTGTCCCCTCAGCTCATGTGCCAGGCATGTCAAACTCAAACGAAACTGAGTGCCAAATATAGATAGGACAACCAAAGAATGGGCCACATTACCTCTACTGAGGGCTGCTATTACGTAATTAGCATACTGTTCTTTAGCAATTCTTTAGCAATCAGTATACCAAATATAAAGTCCTGATTTTATTTAAAAGGACATAAAACTAGCTCAGCAAAACTGGCCCCCCAAGAATCAGCACAAATCGAAAATCCAGTGTGTTTTTATTTTTAAGATAATAGCAATTGTTTCTTTTTAAGATGATGACATCACCCAGCCCCCCAACAACAGCAAAAAGACATGAAAGTGGGCTGGGTGGTTAGTGTCATGTTCGTGCTGGTGTGTGCTGTTTAAATCTCCGTTGTATCAACTTTCGTTTTCTCGTTAGTAACCATTTATTAAAGGTCACCAGAGGTCACCCAGCCCCCCTACAACAGCCAAAAGACATGAAACCCAACTGGTTGACTAGTGCCACATTTGTGCCATATAAATTGACATTTGTGCTTCTTTAATTTTTAGGATAATAGCAATTAAAGGTCACCAAAGGTGAGCTTTGGTTTTCAGATAATTGCTATTATCTTAAAAACAAAAGCTGCACAAAAGTTAATTTGTATGGCACAAACCAGCACAAACGTGGCACAAACCAGCCAACCTGGTTTTGTATAAAACCAGGTACCTTTAATAGATAGTTAATAACTCAATAAAGAAAGGGGATAGATTGGAGATTTAAATGGCACAAACCAGTACAAACGTGGCATTAACCATAGCCCGGTTTAATGTCTTTTGGCTGTTGTAGGGGGGCTGGGTGACCTTTGGTGACCTTTAATGAATAGTTAATAACTCAAAAACGAATGGAGATAGAATGGAGATTTAAATGGCACAAACATGGCACTAACCAACCAGCCCAGGTTCATGCCTTTTGGCTGTTTTAGGGGGCTGGGTGACCTCTTAAAAAAACTATTATCTTAAAAATAAAAGCAGCACAAATGGTAATTTTTATGGCACAACACACCACAAGCATAACACTAAAGAAACACACTGGAGTTGTCATTTGTGCCGATTCTAGGGGGGGCCAGCTTTGCTGAACTCATAAAACTGACATAAAATGAAGCATCTCCATGATGAGTTACAGAATTCAGTTTTAACTCTTACAATGGCTGAGAGCCACAAGAAACATTTTTCTGCATCCTTCATTTTTTAGTCCCTCACCTGCCTTTCTTTGATTCTTGCGTGGCTGCCGTTCTTTGGCCTTTTCCCACCACTAACCCTTCTCTTCTGCCTGGACACTGCTGCCTGCATGTGTAAGAGACGAGTCACAGGACATGTAGAGGGCTATTGTTGGGGAAAGATTTGTGGCTGCTGGGGGGGGGATTGGGATTGTTGACAAGTAAATTGCGGTTTATGAAGGGAGTTTTTCAGTAGCTCAGTAGCTCTGGAGGGTGATGTATTGCAGGTGGCAAGGGAGAAGGGAGTGCAAGGGTGGCTGCTACAGAGGGGCCTTGAGGGGAGAAATGACACTACCTGCAGATGGAGAGAATTGTGGCTGGCTGGGATGGGTGTAGCTATTTAGATGCCTGGGGTAGGCTTCTAGGGATTAAAGAGTTTGATAACTATTGGAGGCAGAGACTATTGTTTTTTACATCAGGCCTTTGCACAACTATATGCATGCAGTAATGAGTATTTACAGCTAATGTTATAATGTGGCAATAACCAGGTTGATGTCACCTTCTAGGGTCAATTCTAGGCCTATTTTGCACCTTAGACTCAACATCATCAACACAAATACTGGCTGGTTTCTACTATATCTACCTCCAAAATGAATTTGTCTCTCCTTCCTTAATTACTTCCTTCCCGGTGCTAGCAGATGCTAGTAGTAGCACCTAGTTTTTTTATCACTTCCCTGCCTGAACAAGAGGTGCACTCCACAACCAAATCCCAAGAGGACTGGATAAAGCAACAATACAGAAAAAGTTGGTAAGGGAAAGGATCCCCCCAATAATTTCATCTTCTTTATTCTTAACACTTTTCAGGGCACATTTCAAAGTCCATAATATTGGGAAATTTAAACTTGCCATTGGCTAGTATCATCTCAAAAACAAAGAAAATACCTAATTTCGGTTAAATGGTGATCTGAAAAAAAAAAATACTTTGTCAAAGCACATTTTGGGTGCAATCTGCTATAATCAGACCAGAATGAATATTGAATGTTTTTCACGTCCCTCATCTATGTGCCCCCCTGTGCCGCCAGAATCAAGACCCATGCTGTCACCAACAGCTCCTGGTCTCAGCCTAATGATCGGGAGCCGGAAGGACCAACTCTCGATCAGGTGATCACTCCAATAGCCAATCACAGTGATCACTTGTTTGAGAACCCTTTCCTGTACTGTTTCTCCTCTGGGCTGGAGAAAATTATAAACTGGGGTTGATTTACTAAAGGCAGATAGGCTGTTCACATTGCCAGGGAATTAGCTTAGTGAATGAGGTGACTTCCATCATCCAATCATGTGCAAGCAAAAATACTGTTTTTTTTTTTTATTCACCTTGCCTCATATTGGGTATTCTGTACAAAGTAAATTTTTACCATATTTACTAAGCTTAGGGTAAATTGCCTTTTAAAGTGATCAGCCTATTTGCCTTTAAATATTAACTCCATTGCATCTTTTTCTCCTCGCTAGAAGAGGTCTGACAAATAAAAAAAGCCTGTTAAAATAGTTATTTCAGGGCTTCAGCTAGGTTTTCAATAGTGTTAGGATCAGTGTCAGTTAATTTTTTTATTATTTAGTGTCAGTTCTCGTTTATTGTCAGTGTGTTTAGGTATAAAAAAACATCATACCATCATAGTGCAACATGTGCACTATAGTTTCTGGGCCCCACTATAGTTAGTAACAACAAATAACACACACATACAGTATGTGGTATCTCCATGCACATTAGGAGTACGAGAATGTATTGTAGGATTTTTGTTTTTTTTGGCAGTGGATCATGATAATGGCAAGAAATATAGAGTTAAAGTTTAACAAATAATTTTGTTTTACTAATTTGGCCCAGTTTTGCTTAGATTATTACAAAACCAAGGTGTTAAGCATACTACTACTCCCAGTACTACTCCCAGTAATACTAATACTGCTAATAATAATAATATTGATAATATTATTATTATTATTATTATTGTTACAAATGCAAATTATTTACTAAGCACCTGTGTTAATTTATTATGATAATCACTTGTAAAACTTAAAATATGTTTACCCTATGAGCTTGCAGACACCGTAGAAAACATGTTTACGCTGCCTGTCTCCTCTGAATCAATTTTCATTCACACAAGGGAATGTGTCACACAGTGCAAATGTAGCAAACAAACTTTGAACCTATCAGTGCCTTGCTTATTTTAGATAACTCAGTGACCGAGAGAAAATTGATTTATTTTTAACCTGGCAAGAATTTTAATGAACTAATTGTTTGACATAGGTAGACTATCACATTCTTTCTAGGAACAGAAGCAACATAAACATTAATATGATAATACGCCATATCAACAGTGCACATCAGGAAACAAATGCAATAAAGTGAGAAAGCAATTGCCTTCACTGTGCAGTTATACATAAAATGTAATGCTTGTCTCCAAGAGCGAGTTCACTTAACCAAATACTTTTATGGCCCCTGTTGTTATTTATAGCTTCTAGCATCTAAATAACTGAAAACAAAAATATGAACCTCTGTTCAATAAATTTTGGGCAATTAGTTAAAAGGGTGTTAGTGTGTTATCTTTTTTCTATGTTACATTTTCAGCATTCCGTAGTTTAGTCTGGGCAGTTGATTAAAAAATCTGTCTGTCTGTCTGTCTGTCTATCTATCTGTAAATAAGCAAACTCAGATCAATTTTCTGACAGATTGTGCCAACCCACCTTACCAGTGGTAACTGTAGCGAGCACACCACTCCACACCGCATAAAATAAGATGTCTGTATTTGTGACAGAAGATTTTACTTATAGGGAAGGATGATAAAAGATGAGGCTTTATTTATACATATACGGTCAATGCGGTTCTAGGATCTGCATCTCCTTCATCAGAGCTTTGAGATGTAAAGAAATTGTGTAGATGGAGTGTCTGTGAACTTGGACATAAAATGTGCAGTATAGGTGTATTCTCTGTCCACAGAACTGATCAGGTTATTCATTTTGTAATTTGCAACTAGTTGTGTGTCTACAGTGATGAAAAACTGGCACTGGTGGTTAGAAAAGAGTAAGCAGTTGATGAGCTGTAACTTAATATTGTACTGTAGCCTCCTGGGATACTAGGATAGGGACATTTTTAACGCAGGGCAAAAGGGGCAGTTGCCCTGGGCCCAGGCACTGTTGTGGGGCCCAAAACAGCTGCCCCTTCAGCCTGCAAAAGAAACACAGGCGGGGCGGACTGACTGTTCAGCCAGGAGGGGGTTCATCACTGTAGGAATTAGAGATGCACCAATATCGGCACTTTACATTTTTAAACAAAAGTGGCTGGATGAGGTCCTGTGCTTGCTGGGGACCTCAGAAGCCTTACGCTCAGAGGCGGCCACACATCTTCCTGGAAAATGATTACATGACACTAAAAAAAAGGTATCGTAATTGGTATCAGAGAGTACTTGAAGAAAAGTATCGGTCCTCGTACTCCGTCGTAAAAAAATGGTATCGGTGTATCGCTAGTAGGAATGTTGGGTCTGCTGTGTGACACGGCTCCCATTCATTGCTCCGTCCACTCTGAATGAACAGTAAACTTTGCAGTGCACTGTCACCGGGCACCGCTGTATGAAATGAGTGGCCTGTCCGGCCCTAAGAGCTGTTCCGACCCCCTCTGATCCCGACTGCCTATGTTTGTGATGCTGGCTACTTTGCCTAAGCTGAGCCAGCCTGCGAATCATGGCCTGCACAGAGTCCTGACCTCAACCAGATACAACACCTTTGGGATGAATTAGAGCGGAGACTGCAAGCCAAGCCCTCTCGTCCAACATCAGAACCTGACCTTACAAATGTGCCTCTGTAAGAATGGTCAAACATTCCCATAGACACACTCCTAAACCTTGTGGACAGCCTTCACAGAAGAATTGAAGCTGTTATAGCTGCAATGGGTGGGCCAACTCAATATTGAACCCTATGGATTAAGAATGGGATGCCATTAAAGTTCATGTGCGTGTTAAGGCAGGCGTCCCAATACTTTTGGTAATATAGTGTATGTAACAGGAAAATAGAATATAATAGATATACAAATCTGACAGGGGTTCCAGCCTTTCCCTATTCTACTAAAACAAGGTATTTTCTTTCTGTCTGTGTAGATTCCCTTACTTCCTTTCTGCTAAAATGTTATCAGTGGGACAGAAAGTTAGGAGAAATATCTCTAATGAATCCCCAGATAGCAGTAAAAAAACCTGTCAGTAGTTCTAATCCTACCCCACTGCATCTAATTAGTTGATAAAATATAAATACAGATAAATACAGATCTAAATAAATACCATAAACCTGGTTACCAGAACATTCAGCCATGATAAACCTTAAAACTATTATAAAATCAGAAAGCATGCATTAGCTATTATACAAGGCCGACATGGATGGAATCCATGGGAGCCTAGCGTAAGAATTCTTACTATTTAAAAAATGGAAAGTAAAATAACAAATGCATCACATACAGACAAAGGGCAAGGTAAAATAACTTTGTTAGTGACATTTTAATTCACTCAGCTTCTGTTTTCATGGTATAGACCACACACATGGAATCTGACCCCTTCATGCTATTTTAAGCATATAAAGCTTTTTCTCTTTTTATTTTCTGGAAGTAACAGTGTGCTCCCCAATTTAATAAAGATTTCTGGTAAAAGTATACGCTATGTTTTATTACTTTTGGACTTATAAGTCTGTAAATGTTATGTTTCTGTTGCCAATTTACTGGAAAGAATTTTAAGCACTTTGTTGAATGGATCGTTGCTGTTTTTGTTTCTTTGTAGATGATTAATAGTATTTATTTTATTTCTGTTTGCAAAAAGTAAGCCATTTTAGTTTACATGCCTCATCCAATGTGGGACAAAAAAACCTATTACAAATATGGTTATTAAGAGCTATTTTTCTTTAATAAATGTTGCACTCCAGGCAAGAAACATAGCTTAACATACCTGAAATGCTTTATATGTCAACTGTTTTACCTGTCATAGAATCTAAAATTTGGTGCAGCCTGTAATCCAGACACCCCTGCCAGAATGGACAGTGAGTTCCTATACTCTGGAAGGCCTCATTACAGCATAAGTCTTTACAGTGCAGTTTAACAGTACAGCCTGGTCTAAGCCCTACCCTAGTGTGAGCAGCAGTACTTTTTAATGAGATTATAATGAGATTATCACTGCGTCTTCTGCTTCTTTTACAAAGCTTATGGTGGACAGCTGTATGCAATGCAGCACAGCTGTACATTAAAGGCAAGGTAACTTAATATTAAAAAATACTGGGGGAATTAGCTAGTCAATTTAGTAATTTTCTTTACTAATATACCATACAAATCTGGATCTAATAGTAAATAAGATAACAATGTTTAATGGGTCCAGTTTCCTTGGATCTGAGAGTATTTAAGTGCACTTGGCACAGTAAGTATAGCTTGAAGCTTGCTTTTAGCAAAGACATTACACCCTACCAAGAAATTAACATGATGTTACTCATCTTTCTTTGACTTAAACCTTCCCCAATCCCAGGAATAATTTATATTATTTTGGGTCGTCCCCTTTTCCTTCAACAGGCATTCACTTTGTATATGAGTCAAGAGTGAGGAAGACCATATATACAGTATATTATAATAATAATATTTTTAAGATGGTGGCAACATTAGTTAGTTTGCTATAAAAGTAGGATTTAAATGAAAGAATAATCAAATATTACACATAAAAAACAGCCATGGTGGTGTGTAGTGATTAGGGTGTCATCAACATTGATTATTTTAGTAAAGGAAGCTGGCTAAAACAGAAGAAAATAGCAAGTGCTGTCCTGTCTATTTTTTTTAAAACAATATTTATTTATTTATTGGGAATATAAAAGAAATATGCAGAGGATAACATAGTAATGACACATTGTATACAGATCAAGATACAAAATGAAAGCAGTATAAACAGCATAATAAAACAACAGGTATAAAGGCAAATGGTTGTATGGTATGAGCAGAAAAATCTATACATGCATTGAACCATATTTAAGACCTGTATCCGGAGCAAACAATACATAACAATATATATATGCAACATCAAGAGAACTGAAAACAGGACTAACATCTGTGGACTATATTAATGGTGGTAAATGGGGAGGAATAAGAAATAGGGATAAAGGTGAAAAGCATAGGAGGAGGAAAAGGGAGGAATAGCAGAGCGGATTGTCATTAAAAAGAAGAGATAAATAATGCTAGAGAGAGGGAACATAATAGCTCAATATGTTAACAAGGTACACCCGAATGCTGTACCAGTAAAAGTTAAATTATCAAAAGAGCACTGGGGGTAATTATGGAGCCTGTTATAGGGATTGAGTATGACTATAGAGGTAAAGTAAAGATCTAGAGGTTAACATGTAAGGTTCTATTGCCAGAAGTGTAGTGTGCTAAGTTGTCATCCGCGTACAACAATGATCAGCTAACCAATATGCCCAATTGGTTGTAAATTTATCCCACCGATAATGGGCTTTAGCATGAAGCAATTCAAAATGGACATGTGTATTGAGTATTTCAATCACAGTATATATGCTAGGGGCTTCTTGCTATAGCAAGTCTGGCAGCGATCAGAGTGTGGGATACAAAGGTGCGCTGCTTGGGAGGCCAGTCTTCTATACTGATACCTAGCAGAGCAAGTTTAGGTTTCAGTAGTGTACAGGACCACCAAATATGTGTCAAAGACCCAATTCCTCTACATCCACGCCAACATTTTGGAGATGTGGCTGGAAATATTTCTGCTAATTTCTGCGGGGCAAGATACCACTCGTGTAGAATTTTATGAAGGGACTCCCAATGGGTGATGCAATTAGAAGTTTTCAAATGCTATGCAATAACTTTAAACCAGTGGTCAGAAAATATCGTAAAGTTTAATTCCTTTTGCCACCATTCAATGGATGGTATCTTACCCCCGGGCAGCAGCTCAACAAGAAGCCTGTAAAAACTAGGTAATGCCTTTGTGGAGAGGATTGGGCATCCTGTCTATTTTAAGTGGCAACAAGAGGACCTGTTAGATAAGACAGCCATCAGAGAGTCAGATAAGAGGTTAAATAAGGCCCTGAGAGATAAAACCGATAAGAACTGCAAAAATCAATTAGGCTGAGATCCAAATCAGAAAACACATTGGCCTATACTAGTGTTTCTCAAACCTGTCCTCAGGTCCCACCAACTATACATAGTTGGTGAATAGCCAACAAGGTAGATAAATTATTATAAATCATTTATTAGTAATTAGTATATAAACCATTATTTAGATACTAATTACTGCACCTGAGTATATAATGCTTCCTGAAAAATGGAAAATGTCAGTAGGACATGTGGACAGAGAGGAGCAAATGTCAAAGGATCTTGTGGTTCGCCAACATAAAACGGGTGATAGAATGAGATATAGTAGGAATGAGGAACTTTGAATGTCTGTCCAGAAAGGTAAGAGATAAATTTGAGGAAATACAAGACGTTAGACGAGAGGAGGGAGTCAGCCAAATAAATAAGTGGTCAGCAGTGTTAGAGGCTGAAGACAGTTTAAGAACAGGTATTATTAGTGACTTTTCATTTCTGCAGTCAGCAGCTGGCACTTGAACTAGCATGAACAATTCTATCTATTCTCTAAAATAGTAAAATAATAAATACAAGTATATTTTAGCCTGCTAAGTATATTTTAGCCTGCTAAGTGTTTCTGTTTTTCATCATGACAATGCTTGGAAAGACTAGTCCACTCTACTTTGCTGCATTCACGTAGTGTTTTGATGACATAGACCACTCAGACCACTCATCACATACCTCCAAAGGAGCTTACATTCTAAGGGAGGACACCAGGAAACTTTGAGAAAACAAACACAAACACAAGTAGAGCTTGCAAACTCTGGTTGTCAGTAACCTAGTATTCTAAAAAGATCCAAATTTGCAGCAAGCAGCTCCATAGGCAAGTGGTTCTCAGCTCTGCTTATCACATTGCACTCTATGCACAACCTAGATTGTTTACACCCATGACATTCTATAGAAAGCAATATATGCAGAGATATGTATTTCTTATAGAGTGCCTTTGCATAACACTCCATCAATTAAAAAATGTATGATTTGCAAGAGGCTGTAGATCTGCCATCAAGTGGCTAAAACTGCCATTACTGTGTTATCGGGAATTCTAAAAACACAGATGAAATTAAATTGCATGGACTTTATGACGTAAGTGAATTTGGGCTGTTTTTCGGAAAGCATTACTGGTAGATAGAGTGATTTTACTTTATCCCTGGAGTGGGTTTAAAGAGTAGATGACTGTGTATATGGAGAAACAGCAAAAATCAATGTCACTTACCTTATTTACCAGCAAGTATTCACTAGTTTTCAGCAAGGTAGCCCTTTAATTGTTTACAGCAACATAATAACTGTGGTTGCATGATGCTCATGTACAGCCATTTGGCGCCGCATACTCTATTAAGAAGATGAGCTGCAAGGTTAAAAAAACTGACAGAAAAGGAAAAAGAGTTTTTAAATACTAAAAAAGGGTCTACATGCATTCTTTAACTCTCCTCCCGTCCCTGCAAGACCAAGGCAGACATAACCATGAGGTACTACCGTATATACTCGAGTATAAGCCGTCCCGAATATAAGCCGAGGTACCTAATTTTACCACAAAAAACTGGGAAAAAATATTGACTCGAGTATAAGCCGAGGGGAAATGAGGCAGCTACTGGTAAATGTACAAAATGAAGATAGATACCAATAAAATTACATGAATATTTATTTAAAAGAAAAACAATAACCTAGCTCTGTAAGTGGAAAAGGGGGTACAGGGCTACATATCATGTACTACGGATCATTTAACCCATTCATATTAGCAGAGGATAATTGTAAATCTATTGTTCAGTGCATTCTATATGTAGTATATAGTACATGTACATATAGAGTGCCTGCAACAATACATTTACAATGATCCTCTGCTAACATGAATGGGTTAAATGATCCATAGTACAGGGCTACATACAGATCATTTAATACATTCATGTTAGTATAATTGTAAATGTATTGTCTGCACTGTATTAGCAGTATATACTCTATATAGAGTATATACTGCTAATACAGTGCAGACAATACATATATAATTGCTTAATTAATCTCTCTCTCTACCCCCCCCCCCCCCTCCCCTCACTCACTGTGTGCCGGTGATCGGATCATCACATCACGGAGAGAGCAGGGACGAGTCAGCGGCGCGCTGGTCCAGTGGGAGGAGCTCCAGGTGGGGTCCTAATTTAGCTGACTTAGAGGTGCCTGCCAGCTAAATTACAACCCCACCTGGAGCTCCTCTCGCCTGACCAGCGCACCGCTGACTCATCCCTGCTCCCCTGCTCCTGACTGGCCGCTGCGGGGGTTTTTTTTTTTTCTTCTTACTTACCTCGCCGAGCGTCGCGTCACTGCTGCTCCGGTGGGCGGCGCTCCGAGCGGGGTCATCTGGCAGTCTCCGGCCACCTAAATTAGGACCCGGAGACTGCCAGATGACCCCGCTCGGAGAGCCGCCCACCGGAGCAGCAGTGACGCGACGCTCGGCGAGGTAAGTAAGAAGAAACCTGACCAGCTCGAGACGCTGACTCGAGTATAAGCCGAGGGGGGCACTTTTCAGCACAAAAAATGGGCTGAAAAACTCGGCTTATACTCGAGTATATACGGTAGTTTGTATATTGGCCAAAATATATAAGCTTACCACCACACCAAGGGTCGTTGTTTCCGGTGAGTTCTGCACTTACGTTTTACAGAGCTGTATGGTAAATGCAGCAATCTTTTTTTTCAAACATTCATAATTTGGTAATACATGCATTGTTTTGTCATCAAAGCCATGTTTAGAAGAGTAGAATGTTCCTAATTTGGTTCAAACTGCATCTTACAATGTCTTTTTCCACTTGTCAATATCTGTTAAATGTTTTACATCAAACCTAAAATGTTCTATACAAACTTGTGCGTTTGATAGTCGTCTTTTGCATATGAAAGAGAAACTTTATTTTGCAATTTAGAATATATTTCATCCTTGTGTATGTGCTGTTATTTTTGGGTATTAAATTATATTTAGCCTAGCTATACAGCTGCATGACCATATGTGGCAGCAAAAAAGTGTTTTCTGAGTTGCCGAGAAGTAGTCCTTCAATTAACATGAAACTTAAAATTTTCAAATAAAGGAAGCATTACACATTTCCAGATTTGGCTCTGATTATTTTATTTCTAGATCTCCACACCTGGCCTCTTTTTTTGTTTCAAATATTTACAACCACTCATTTACATATCTGAATTGGGAGTTGCCATGGAGATGATGGGAGCAGAGGTTTGAGGTCGCCTCATTAGGTAATTACAGATTCAGACTACCAAAAGTTTCAGAGATACCCTATTATAGAATCACAAGAACGTGTAGCCTTCATTTAAGATGTAATACATGAATACATTCGTTTTTCCTTTTAATTTACAACATTTTATCAATGTGCAGATTATTCAAGCCTATATCTTAAATTTGAAATATCACGTTTGATATTTGTACAAAGCTTGGGTAAGTATTCAGTATCTCATGTTGTTATTGGTAAACCATTCCATCAAAATGTAAAGATTGCACTTTTAAGTTAGTTTTCTGTAGCTTTCTTTTACCAATGTGACTTGATATTTCCTGCCAGTTCCTCTGGTTAATGAGATAAGGAGTTGTAGACAGTTGGCTTCAAAACAGATGCTAACATTAATATGAGATATATTCAACTTTTAGATGTAGTCACCTTTTTGCTCAGTCCTGAGGCATTACAAAATGTGACCACAAAGGGTAAATGCAATAAGTATATGGAATAATGAACAGTTAAAGCGTGTGTTAACCCAAAGCTTTTTTTTTTTTTAGATTAAATATGCAATTAATAAACCCTATGATAATCTTATTGGGAAGATTGTTCTTTGCTTCCTGTTCCAAAGACACAGCAGCTGGTAAAGTAAAGATGGTGAAGTAAGAGGAAATATTTCCAAGGTGAGGGAAAATACCCCTTAGAAAATTATCACCAAAACAAGTGCTACAAATGGAAGATTTCCCTTTGCCTCATGTTCCACTTACAACTCTACCTAAATTAGGAAGCTCACATTTATCAGTATATAAAGACTGATACTCAAGCTAACTGAAACACAGGAACACAGACTGGGATAAACAAACACACAATACAATAAACTTGCAAAGCCAAAGGGAAGAGGCATTGTGGTTCCTCAGGTGAGACACTGTTGAGGACAGAGATGTAGTAGAGTGGGGACAAAGACTGCAAGATACACAGTCCGGTGATAATGAGCTGACAGCAGGTATCAACAGGCCAAACAGAACAACAGCTGGAGAGGCTCACAGACATACAGAAACCAGGAGCAAATCCAGCCAGCTCCCCACTCATTCCCCTCCCCTATACTGTATATATATAGATCACATATGGTCTCAAATTCTGTACACGGTCTCAGAGGGGGGGGCTCCCACTGGAGACGTGTCCAGAAAGTGTTGTATCTGTAGGGAACTCCAGAAACCCAGGGGTGGGTCCGTCAGCTCCCCAATCTGAGCAATGGTTAACCACTGGCCTGCCCCCTGGAACTTATACAGTCTAGTAAGTGCCAACGAGGTCAGTGACCTAGCCAGTGGCCTATGCAGGCCCGGGGGGGAAGTGAGGATTCCCCGTCAGTGGAAGGAGAGGCGAGGGCTGTGGGGAGAACCCCGCTAGTTGCCTTCATTGTGGCCCGAACCAGCGGGTTCGACCAATACGCGAGCGGCATCCTAGGAAAGATCCAAGGTGCGCATTGCAATTACTTCCATACTTAGTGCAGCCGACTCGGGCAAGCGGGGCATGCCCGAGCTGGTCAGGTACGCCCGGATCGCCCGAGTCCGTTCCTGAGTCCCCGACTGTCCTGCGCCCTGATGTAGATTGTAGAGGGCAGAGTAGAATGAATGGAATTGCCTCGCTATGTCTTTGGATATAGAGACTAGTGCCCCCTCTGTCGAACGGATGGATGGTATGTATGTACGGGATCTAACATCTCTCAGGGCACGTGCTAGGAGCTTTCCCGGTTTGTTCCCAAATTCGTAGAACGTGCGCTGTGCTCTCCCT
>NW_017306476.1:568563-643091 GCF_000935625.1 Nanorana parkeri | reverse complement strand
ACCCGCGGGCGTGGAGGGGAAATCGCGGGGGTCCGCGATTTCCTGGTGCCTCTGGACATGGGGCGTAATGGCGTCTGATAAGGTGATCTACTGGCAATTACTCCATCACTCCCCGGAGCTCTCCCTACTCACGTCCTCTCAGCGCCATGTTCAGGCCACGCCCCTTCCTCAGCATTTCTTAATAGGTTGTTGAGGCCCTGCAGTGCACTGTGGACTGTGTCAATTGTGCATCTCAGCTTTGACCTTTGTGAACATTGAAATTTGTATACTGGTGGTGCTCAGGTATCAAGATTTTCGTATAACAACTTAGAGCATCAGATTGTAAAGACAATTATAATGGTCAGCACCCAGAGGTGCCTAATCTGTATCTGTACACTTGTAGATTGTTGGTGACAATTGTATTTTATGTCAAGGAAACTGAAGCTGGTGGACGTCTACAGAAATATCAGCACAAACCACAGGAATCTTTAATCTGTGTACATGTAAGCTATTTTATGAATGCAATCACTTTCATGTAGTATAATAACAGAAATCTGAAAAATCTGTTTTTCGATATCGAGTACGAGCACCGATAGTTATATTTCGAGAAGCCGGCTCCATGTTCCCTCACGGCACTGCCGGCCAGAGGAAATCTCCCTCTGACCAGAGGTTCCGGTATCGGGGAAGGTATCGGAGCATTTGGACAGGTATTGGAGCATCAGTATGAGTACTAGTATCGGTATCGGTGCATCCCTAATATACAGTATTAAGCCCAACAAGTTTAAAGGAGAACTATGAGGTGAGTGATTTTCACTCACCTCATAGTTCTAGCCGACCTGTGACAATGAGACTGTCACAGGTCGGCTCAGTAGATTGGGAGGTGAGCGAACACATACTTAGGAGAACTATGGGGAAAAGACTTAACCCCATAGTTCTCCTTTAAAGTTTGAATTCTTCTTTGAAATAAATCCCAAGAGCATGCTCAAAATAAAGCTACCCAGACACAGACCAATTATTTGATAGATGCGGTTATTTTACAACTAATCTGCAGATTACTACCTTAAACCATAAAGGTGACATGATTGTTATGTCATGAACAATATTAAGTCCAGCTGACATGTATAGAGTAGGGATGAGGTTCTCATTTGCATTTGCCACCGAGTTGGGTTTGCAGCAAACTTTGTATGTTTGCCTTTTGCCCAAATGGTGAACCTAAGGACAAGTTCCCCCAGGCACCACAAACGAACCCCATAATGCTTTGCCTGACCTGTCAACTCTCAGTGAACTGTCAGCTCTCTCAGCATCTACTGTATTTGTCAGTGTGTGTTGGCATTAGTAAGGGGCAGCTGATAGCTTGGTGAGGAGAAGGCAGTTTGTGCTACTTGTACAGTGCTAATAGTGTGCTAGAATCGTTTTACAATGGATTCTGGCTGAGAGCATAATGTAAACAGGTCAAAAAACAAGTGGGTCCCCCCTCCCCAATTTCACACCAGGCTCTTCAGGATTGGTATGGATTTGAACAGGGACATCCACCCCCAAAAAATGGGATCACCCCAAAACTCATACCAGGCCCTTCAGGTTTGCTTATTACCAGACCCTTTTTCGAGCATGAAGGCTGGTAGGCCAGCAAAGGGGAGAGAGGGAAATATTTGCCCTCGCTTTCCTGAAGCATATCAGTCCACTTATCCTCAACATAAGTAACCCCTTGTCAGGTGGGACCCTTTCTGGCAAAGCATCTTGCCCCTATGTTGATGAGGGGAAGGGCCCCTTCCCCAAAGCCCTGGCCCCGTGTTTGTATGAGTCTGTAGGCAGCGGATTTTATTGGACTGTGGAAGCCTCCTTAAAAAAGCCCCCCCAGATGCCACCCCTCACACGTGAATGAGTAAGGGGTCCATAGTACCACTACTTATTCATAAAAAAAGTGACAATGTCACAAACTTTTTAACAAGTTCTTTAATAAGTGGATGAGGTGAGGGGAGAAGGCAAGTATGTGTCTGGAGCCCTTCACTGATTATGTAAATGCAGGATGCTGGCACTCCAAAATTACTGACAAATACGTCTTTTATTGATGCATGTGCATGTAATCACTTTACAGCGATGTTTCAGGGTGACGCAGGATCCCCTTCATCAGGCAAAACCATGTTATCTGCGATGCTTCATCAGGCAAAACCATATGATGTGCGATGGGATACGGACTTCCATATGACTTGAGCCTTTCACTATTTCAGCTGCATTCATGCACTGTCGGCGCAAATCTATGATGTCTAAAGTAAAGAGTGCGCAGTGAAGAATTTAACACACATCACAAGAGGTGTGTGCGTGTGAATGTGATTGTACACTATATAAATATATGTGAAAGATGACTTTACACTATTTCTTAAATCACATCATATACGGTTTTTATTTTGATTAGAACAATCTCATTTTAGAAATTAAAACTACTCATTCTACGCTGCACAGTATTTCTTTTTTTAAGTGAAACAACTTTTTCAGACAGATAATAATTGTGACTTGCAGCCGCTCTTTGATTCACCCTTCATGTTGTTATCTCATTTCATCTGCATTCAAGCAAAATGCCTTACAGGTGTTTCCACTCCAGAATGAACGTGGCTGGTTTCCTATTTTGTATTACTGGCAGAAAAGATAGTTTGTTATTGTATTTTACAGATTCACACTTGGTTTCTCAAGATCACCTTCATCTACATGTGAATTTAAACAGAACAGAATTCTTACACCACATCTAAAATAAAACATTTAATATCATTTAAACACACTTATAGTATGTATAGGAAGTTGTTTTTTTAATATTGTACACTTACAGTTTCATTATAGCTGATAAACACCTTAATGTTATACATTGAAAAATACATTTAAAAGAGAGGCTGTAACTTGTTATTTTTGTAAGCTTTTATTTTGTCAAAAGATTGTTAAGATACAAATAACAAATCTACATAGTCCACACAACTGCACCTTTTAATTTTGTATTTATGGGGCAATTGTGTTTGTCATATTTAGAAGTAAAATGAATGTAGTATCACAATTTACTGTAGCAATGTCTTAAGGTGGCCATACATTGTATGATTTTTGTTTGGAAATCGTACATGAGCGGCCTTTCAAATAAAAGTCGAACAGTTGATGGTACATCACTGATTTCTTGTTTTTGCTATTGTGATCGAAATTTTCCGAACAGTCAGGTTGGAAAATGTTTCTCTGATTGTATGAAAATCGATGAATCAGTGGGGTTTTTCTTCATTGAAAATCTCTGCAAGATTGCACATGCGCAAAAGGAAATTATTTCCTTTGTTCGTCAAAAATTGGTTGGTTAGAATAGCTAACGAACGATTTCTGAAATTTACATTTAATTATGCTTGATGGGGAAGTCTAGTTATAATCGAACGGGGGTTCATGCCAGAAACAAAACGTTTTGAACAAAAATTGTAAAAAGTATGGCCACCTTTAGAGTCCTATCACACAGGCTTTCTGATCAGGTTCTCCTGTCAGTTTTTCAGATGGACCTGTTCAGAAGCACATTGTTAGTGTATGGGCAGCTGGAAATAAATGGATGAGCCTCCGTTTACATCTGGTTACCCCGGCTCTGACCAGGTCTGGAAAAACAAACAGATCAGAGTTCCATTTCATCAGACCTGATCATGCTGGATCCGGAGTAATCTGATGTAAACAGACGCAGGTCTGTTTACATTCGATTCCCCATACACAGACATGGGGTTCGGTGCAAGAATCACTCTGCTTCTGCTTTATCGAATACTCATCACACCGCTCTTTCTGCTTCTTGAATATTACCCCACCAGTCATCAGAGTGGCGGCTCTTAAATGAGGAACCAAAGCATTGCTCCTCTACCAAGATAGCTGCTTCAACGCAAATACCCAGTGCAGAACAAGGCATGGTAAGTCAGTAATGGGGAAAAGATCAGCTAAAGCCAGCCTACAGGCAATATTAGTGACTAGTCCTTTGCTCTCTGGTGTCCCCACTTTTTGATCTGATGTAAAAATAGCAATGAAAAGGTTCTATTTAACTGCCAAAAGTGTCACTCCTTTATCTTATATCCTAATTATCTTGTCTCCTATTTTGAAAAGCCAGTATGAAGGAAAAGTAATTATTAAAAAAAAAAAAATTCTGGGTGTAAGCAAATATTTTTGGTCTATAATTCTTAATGGTTGGCAAAACTTGGGGCGTAGCTAGGGTGTGTCCATTACCTAAATACATTGTGCTAGAAGGTGTCACTCTTTCTCATCTCAGAGAGTTGAAAGGTGTGTGGTAGTGTGGCTGTGGTTTGGAGTTTTTCATCATAATTATTGCTGTAGCTGGTTTGCTGTAAAGTAGATTGTGTATTGATTCACCACTTAATGATTTAATGATAGATTGGCAGATCTAAGTGTGCTGGACCCACACAAATTCATGTGGATTTCCAAATCCATTTGTTCCACCCAATCTGACCTAATTTGCACATTCCATGACGAACTGCAGATTGATTAACTCATCTTTGCTTTAGAGGGATAGGAATTTACATTATGGGATTCACCCAACCGGACATCACTAAATACTGAGCTTCTAGAGGTGGACTGATGGATGGACTGTTCTAAAAGTGTTCCTGCCCAGAAATGGAGAGTATCCACACTCTTGATTCTGTCATTGAGATAGTAAGCCAAAGTAAACGCTATGCTTTTCACACTCAATATGACTTGCAATTACAGACAAGTAATGTGAAACAAAACTGTCACTTTATAAATGACTTTCCCGAAAGGATATTGTTGTCACCTAGATGTGGTGCACAATTCCTGAGCATTATCAGATGAATGGTGATTAATAAGTCAGGAAGCTATGATCCTGCAATGACTGTTTGTTGTTAGATAAACATGACACCTCAAATCCTTTAAAAGCCCAGGGTTTTGTCACAAATCAAGGGCAACTCACCAGACATAAGTGACTCCCAGATGAGAGGTGTTAATGAATAAACAAACACAGACATTGCCGAACAACAAAGATGTTTCCACGGCCTGAGTCAGCTTTTATATCTGCCGTTTCCTTTTGTGATTTATCTTGTTAGTAAACGTCCAAATTGGCAGTACAGGAATTCTTTGTTTGTATTTTATTGAAATGCATGCTATACACTGTAAATCAATGTTACCTTTTACCAGGTTTTTAAAAGAGTATCTAAACCCAAGAACCAAAACGGAATGAATGTCAGCTTATGCTTAAATGTGGTAGCTGCATTAGTTTTCCTTTTTTAGGTTTATATTTTTCCTTCTTATTTTCACCTGGTAATAAGGCCATTAAAACACTTCCAGTTGTAGGGTGCCTCTACCCTATGGAGGAGCAACGGAGCCACCCTTGGACAGCCAGATTGTTACCCTGTGGCGAGGGAAGTGTTAGATGGACTTGCGGATTTAGATAGACATGACTAACAAATGTAGGTCCCCGTTCACACTCTTTGTTGCGTGAACACACGCTCGTGCGTGTTCACTTGCATTTTTGCCGCTGTTGCCTTGTGTCAGCCCATTAATTTCCATGTGTGCAAATGTGGCAAAGAAGCTCATGCAGCATTTTCATCTGCAAGCATCCTGCATTTTTTTAGCAATCTTTTGTGCTTGTTTGATATGCTTCCTCGCACAGGCAAAAACGCACGGTTTTAAAAAGTAATGGCACCACAAGCACACGTTTTCGCGAAAGAGCGTCAATGCGCTTTTGCCGTGCGTTCATGCAACGCCAAAGTGTGAACAATGACTAACAGGGTTATTCACAAAAGGCTGAAGAGTTTGGAGAAGGCAGGAGAAGTGAACAATCTAGGACTAGGATTGTTCGCTTCTCCTGCCTTCTCCAAACTCTTCACCTTTTCGTGAATAACCCTGTAAGTCTGAACTCCAGCTAACACTTTTTAAGCAGTTACAGCAACAGTTTTTCTCTTATCTTTTGGGAGAGAGGCTTTACCCCTGTCTCAATCCTCTATCTGCCACTTTTGCTGGACAGCTTGGTCTGTTAAAGGAAATTGAAAAATAACAGACTCACTGGCTGGATCAACAGGTAACGATAAAAGAAAAAAAAGCCTAAAAAGAAAACTAATGCAGCCACCGCATATAAGATTATGACAAGCTGCAATATATTACGCTTTCGCGTTTAGAAATGCTTTGAATGGAAATCCCCATCTTCCCCTGTCAGTTAAGATAAGCTGAAACAAGAAATGTGTAGGATACCAAGATCCCCAAAAAGCATCTCTTATCTAAAAAGTATCTAAAATGCCCGTTTAGCATTGATGTATTAAAGTAGATGTACACCCTGATTGAATTTGTGGAAAGTAAGTGAGGATCACCAGCACTTGGAAGATGATGTTAAATCTTTGTGTTCATTTATTAAAGCAAATCACACATTGTCACTATGTTGCCCTGCTGAAGGGACCCTGCGTGGCCCCGAAAAGTTGGCTATGTGATATATGTGATGATTTGCTTTAATAAATGAACACAAATAATTAACCTCATCTTCCTAGTGCTGGTGATCCACACTTTCTTCAAATTTGATGACCTTGGTGCCATCCGTGATTATCATTACGATCACCACTGCTGTTGGTATTAGTCACTGTTAAGGTGGCCATACACCTTACGACCATCGCAATACTTTTGTCTTGCGATGGTCGTATGCTTATTGAAAGCTCGTACGATCTGCCCACCTTGGACCGGCAGATCGTACTTGCGATCATCGAAAAGCCCGCCCCGCTGAGGGGCGGGCATCCGATGACCGCAATGCAGAACGGGCAGTGCGCACACCGGCCCGTTCCGCAGCTATCGGACGAGCAGGCTAGGTTTTCGAGCATGTTGGTTCGACAAAAGACGTGCGACCGTACGGTAGAAACGGTCGCACGTCTTCGTTCACACTGCTCGATTCTCGTACGATCGCGGGATTTCGCCCGATTCTCCTACGAGAATCGAGCAGTGTATGGGCACCTTAAGGAGTGCAGGGGGACTCATCTATATACTACACCCTGATTGAATGACATTTAGTTTGCTAAATAACCATATGTGACCAATTAACCAATTCATTGCTTTTAACTTTTTTTTTCCTCTGTTGCATCTCAGTGCTGCTGATCCCCTGCAGCATTTTTACAGACACCTCCTGCCTACATGCATGCTCTCCAGTGGTGGCTCCATGACATTTCCCAGAGCAGGTATCCTGATGCTGACAACAGTGAACCTGAATGAAGAGTGTTGAAACAGTGACTTGTACTCCTCATAGGAAAGCCGTGTGATACCACAAGAGCACAATTGGGATCAGGGAATGAGCTTTGTCATCCTGTAGTAAAAAGTGCCTAAACAAGGACCTTCATGGCCGAACCGGCTAGCCATTATTTGAATGAAAGCTGCAGACCGAAAAATATTGAAAATTATGTTTGAAATTTTAGGAAATGAAGGCCTATGGCCTATATGAGATTTTAGTGACAGGATTTACCTTTAGATAAAGAGCTAGTAGGTTTGTCAGTGTGTCAACCTATTCAATATCAGTTTCCCCTCCACATTTACTGTTAGAGAATTTGGAATGAAGAGATGTACTGCATCTCATCACACTAATGGACAACCTAAAGTGGAACTTGCCTGAAAATGCAAGGTCTGAATATTAGGTAGCTCCCCACCCGCACTTTAAAAAATGCTAGGTTAAATGGAAAAAATGTTACAGGGCTTGTTCATGCCAGTTGCGTGTTTTAAATGCTTCCAAAATGCAAGCACTGTAAATTCAATGCTTTCCAACCAGCCTAGTTCACACCATTGCGTTCAGTTCCAGTGCTTTCAAAAAAGTACAGCAGCATGCATTTTTTCTCACCAGAACATGCCTGAATACAAGTAAAATTCACCGAAAGGCACTTATCTTGCAAACAAAATAATGTTTGCACACTAATTAAGATTATGTATTAGAAAGAATCAAATAACATTAAAAACACATCAAAAACATGTTACAAATGTGTGGTAAACGCACATGCAGAAACGCACACTGAACGTGGGTATTATGGTGTGAACAAGCCCTAAAATCAGGAGAAAATGGTTAAAAATACTTACCTTGGGCCCCATTCGCAGGTATGATCTTATAAATCTAATGAATTGCTCCATAACACTCATGCAATCTGCAGGCAAGAGGTGCTACATAATCCAATGACAGCTGCCTCCGCCTGCTGCTGTTCGCAAGTTATTGCACAGTTTGTGTCCAGTTACAATTGTCTGCAGGTAATTGCAGGCTGTGATAGCTGTCATTGGAATATACCCGTCGACAGGAGATTGCATGAGCCTCTTAGCGGAATTTGTGAGACTCATGCGATCAGCCCCTTTTGCAGGTGTGAATGGGGCTTTACACTGAAGCTTCTAACTGCTTCCTATAGTTGATGGCAATGTCATTAAACCTTCTCCTGGGGTTATGGGAAAGCTGAGTACCCCAAATCCCATGAGAATGCACCCTGTACTGCACAGAGAGATGCATTGTGGATTTGAGGTATTCAGCCTTCCCAGTATCTTGAAAGAAGGACCAGTGACTTCATCCTCACCTAGGCCATCGTGCCAGAAGTCAGAGTGTAAGCTACACATTTTTTCCTTTTTTTTCTCGTTCACCTATTTAATCTGGGGGTGGGGGGGCACAGCTAAAAAAAGGGCCTTACATAAAAATACAATTACTAACCAGCCAGAGGCCAGAAAGGTTCTTGGCTCTAATTTGTGGGAACTGGATCAGATAGATCTTCCATTTTTATCAACAGAGGATCTGTTCATGTATGACTAGGGTTACACGTATTTCCACCCCTGTGCGCTGTATACAAAGCAGTTAAGTTAAATATGAAAAAGGCATTCCTTTTCTGCTTCTGTTATAGCAAAAAGACTGTTTGTGGTAAACCGCAGTGGAACCCATCTCCTGCTGTTCTGCAAGTTTCCCATTTACTTGATACAAACGTCTCCCTGTCCTCACTACTCTGCGACATCCTTTACTTTAACATGTTATTTACTGCCGCTTCCTTCCGTCTCTCCTTTATCACATTTCTGTGCTCTCAGATCTATTTTACGCAGAGTGCACGTTAGTGGCTTTTCTTTAACCTGAGTCAGTTACAGAGAGCACTGAAGCAGAACAGTGTAAACAGGAACACTCATTCTTTAGATTGACTCATAGGTAGAGATACAGGTACTAAGTAGAACAATGAAGGTCTGATTACTTTAAAGGCTGAAATAAATGTGTACAGTTGTGAACAGGAACCTTCTCGGAGTATGTTATTTGTACCCATGATAAAATGCAAGAATACAAGGTGATACTGCTTTATAGCAGAACAAATACGCTATGCATTGCCATAATCAGTAAAAGATTGTAAAAATTCAATGAAATTTCTGAGCTTTGAGGTATAAACGGTCACATTTTCTAATAAAGAAATGTTTTGCTAATGAGTAATTTAATTGACACAGCAGGAGCCTTCCAATTCTACATTAGTGCAACAGAGAATTTTATAATGGCTCATAATAGTCAATGCAAGGAGCGCTATTTAAATAAGCACCTTTTCTTGTATACGATGGTAAAAAAAAGGGACAATGCTATTGCTTGACAAGAACACATACAATTATCAAGTGCTAACATAAACTTTGAGCTATAAATTGTACCACCAAACTCTTGTTACAGATTTTGTATTTTTTTCTTTTTTTTTTGTTTACATCGTTCATTTCAACAACAGTCTTCCTATAGGATTATGCATTGCCTGGCCAAAAAAAGTCACCACCTGGATTTAGCTAAGCACATTTTTAAGAGCTTTCCATTGGCTAACTATTAGATTCAGCAACTTTATGTGCCCAAAAATGAGGTTAACTGCCTACCTGAATATACTGAATGATCATGATGGTTGGAATGCCAGGATTCATTAGGCTTAAATTTTAAAAGAGTGGTCCAGGGAGCATGAGACATCATTTGCACACATGGAACGGCCACCACAGAGTCCTAATCTTAACCCAAATGAAGAGCTGTGGGATGTGCTGGAGAAGACTTTACACAGTAATTCGGCTCTCCCATCATCACTACAAGATCTTGGTGAAAGAAAATGCAGTTCTGAGTGGAAATAAAAGTAATGACATTGCATAAGCTTATCGAAATGATGCTATGGGGAATGTGTGCCATTTGCAGTGTACGTGCATTTAACATATTTTAGGCATGGTATTTACCTGGAAGGCCTGACCTTGATGCTGGGTGCTGCCATATTGCATGTGATGTCAGCAGACCCAGTTGACTCAGTTGACTCAGAGCTGCCACACAAGTGACCATCTATAGCAGGGGTAAGCAAACTCCAGCCCTCCAGCTGTGGGTCAACTACAAATACCATCAGGCGCTGCAACAGAGGTAAATACATAACGGGGTTTGTAGTTTCAGTTTGATATTTAGCTAGTGTGTCTGTGTTCATTATGGATTTAGTTAAGGCCTGTGAGTTTGACACCAATTTAACCTCTTCCTGTCTGGCCGTTGTATTTAAACTGAAATAGAAAAACTTACTGAATGTCGATGGACGTTTTAACACTTCCTCTCCTCGCTTCTGCTTGTGTGCACCACTCCGTGCTTGCACGAGCGGGAAAACAACTGTAACAGTCGGCGATGGCTGTTTACATACAAGCGTTCACTTGTATGTTGTCTGCATGTTTGTGCCGCTCCTCCGCCGCTATCCTATCCCGGGTTCTGCAGTCCCCCGTGTGGGCCCGAGACTGGCGCAACGACTCTGTGATTGGAGATCGGAGGCACTTGATCTCCCTCTGAACTCCCTCTGATCTCTGAATGGGGAAGTGATGTGTATTACACATCACTTCCGCCTTCAGCTGTCATTTCTCCGGCTTTTGTAGCTGGAGAGAAGCTGGTGAAGCAGATCTCTGCTTTATCAGGTTCTTTGCGGGTCCATTGGTGACATTAGGGCTCTTTTAAATACATGATATCTCCATAAAGAGGACCTGTCACTGTAAGTGAATGTTAATTCCGTGGCCCTGTCTGGGTAATTGAAAATAAATAGCTGCATGTCTTTTTTGATCCCACTGCCCATAGACTAACATTGGGTTTCCAATAAGATCTGCCTGAAAAACTGACAGGTAGACCTGATTAGACCACTTGTCAAACAGAGCCTTACTTGTTTATCTCATCTCTTCATCTCTTGCCCATGATTTTGACCTGTGTGTGCTGCCTTTTAGCTGAGTTCCATTGCTGTAATTGGCCACTCCTCAAAAACATTCAAAAGAGAACTATGGGGTAAGTGTTTTTCCCCATAGTTCTCTTTAGGGTCATGGGAGGACATATACTAACCTCCTCCCATGACCCAAAGCTCAGTTTATCGAGCTGAGAGCCCCGCAGCTGGGACGGATCCCCACAATACTGTCTGGATCCACCCAGCTGCGTGAGAGCCAACTGCGTCTGCCTATCTACAGGCAGAGCCAGCTGTGCCTGCCCCTTCCCCGTCCGTTCCTCCACTCAGCGCTGGAGTATCGGAGAGGGGAATCCCTGCTGGGAGTGGTGACTGACAGTCACCGCTCACTGCAGGGAGACGATTGGGAAGTGAGCAGATCGGTGCATGTTTCTGCTCACTTTCTGATCGATAGAGCCGACCTGTGACACCTTCTTTGTCACAGGCCGGCTCTAACTATGAGGATGAGTGGAAATCACTCACCTCACAGTTCTCCCTTAATTGTGCAGCCTCAATCTCCAGCACCAAACAGTTTCTAAATGCACAGGATGGACAGAAAAAGGTACACAGGCACACATTCACAGACGTATCTATTTCCTTTGTTGAACAATATGGCATTGCCTTTATTGATAGATATCTCTTTATTGATAGATATCTAACGCTTTGTCATTATATCTTGGAAACTACCAAGGGAGATTAATTCCAATCATACACTTTACAGAAAAAGAAGAAAACTAATATTTTGACATGAAGCATCAAATTGTATAATCTAAAATGTTAAAAGTAAAAAAAAAAAGCATTGCTGGGTTCTTTGGAGTTATAATAATATTACGGTATATACCGGGAGCTTTCAGCTTGTCACTAATAATTAGAAATGCTTTCTTGCAGCCCTAAATATTCATCATGTATCAAACAGACAGTGTCCTCCTTGTAACAGGGGAAGTTGCCTTGCTGCCCAGTACTTATTCACTCATCACAAATCCTCTAGGATGAGCTGCCTCAAACATGAAGAAAGTGAGGGCAACATTCTGGATAATATCAGATTCCAAATGTCAGGTATCCAGCTGCTCTGCTAGTTATGGTGTAAGCTTAGCTGTCATCCTTCATTTCCAAGTGCTTTAGGACTAGCAATGTGTCTGCTGTAGTTCACAGAAAAAGTGTCTTGGTTTATGCATTACATTGCTCAGTAATTGATTGGATCCAGTATAGTTGTCAGGTAACAGAGGTTCAAGTAAAAGGTGACCAGGGGGACACCACATAACGGGTTACTGAACTCTGCACTTGAAATCCTCTATTTAAATATATATTTCTAACTAGCCACACAGGACATTAATTCATTTTGTATGTACCAAATATCAATGCAAACTAGACAGTGATGACACCATCACTGTTCTGCACATAGGCTGTGCAGAGAACAGAGCGGTGTGGGGAATACAACAGGTCCTTTCACTACAGGTTGCCAGCAGAACACTACAGCGGACAAATACAAGACTAATCCCTCTGCACAGCAATAGAAATCAGCAGTGACTGGTCTTTATTACGGGAAATGCAATGCTCAAAGGCAAAGAAGTACACCAAGGGGCATATTTATAAAGCAGTGAATGTGGCAATCACCAAACATTTGCTGTAGGTGAATCTCCCTAGCCAGTGTGATGACAGTCGGCTCTACAAGTTTAAACAGAGTCCCGGCGGCAAAAGTCACCGGGAGTCTGTTTAAACAGCCCCGATGCTGGCGACGTACACTGTATGTCGTCAGTCACGAAGGGGTTAATATACGTACAATATGCAATAATTTAATATGCATGTAAATGTTTGGTAAAATGCTCGCAGTCTCTGCTCTAATTTATCCCAAAGGTGTTCTATCGGGATGAGGGCAGGACATTGTGCAGGCCAGTCAAGTTCTTCCACCCCAAACTCGCTCATCCATGTCTTTTATGGAACTTGCTTTGTGCACTGGTGCGCAGTCATGTTGGAACAGGAAGGGGCCATCCCCAAACTGTTCCTACAAAGTCGGGAACATTAAATTGTCCAAAATGTCTTGGTATGCTGATGCCTTAAGCAATCTGTTGCCTTAAGATGCCTTAAGTGATCCCTTTACTGGAACTAAGGGGCCAAGCCCAACCCCCGAAAAACAACCCCACACCATAATCCCCCCCTCCACTAATCTTTACACTTGGTACAATGCAGTCAGGCAGGTACCGTTCTCCTGGCAAATTTCCTAATACTTTTGGCAATATAGTGTGTGTATACATATATATTTTTTTTTTTCACTGAGGGTGGAATAGATTGTTTCCATAAGACTGTAATACAGGTGTGGGCATCATTTACTATGCAGATGAGAACAGATTGCTTGAAGGATTTTTAAGGAATAGAGTTATGATGTAGCAGGAAGAAGGCAGGCTCTTTGGGTATTGGGAAGTCTGTGAACTTCTGTATAATGTTGTGTACTTTGTACCAAAAATATTTTAGCTTAGGGCATGTCCAGAAGATGTGTAGCAAATATCCCAAGATATGCCCACACCCGCATGCAGTGGGTCCTGCATGCTATGCCTGGTGACTCAAAAGAATTGAAGTCATACACAGCCCCCACCACACTATACAGTTGTGAGTCAGTAGTACCGTAGTGTTTCTCTCATAATCCTTTTTTTTGTGGACAGGTGCTGACAAGCTGATTCATTCCCCAGCTTCTTATGTCTCTTGAGGAACTCCAGTGGAGAAGCCTCTTCATCTGAAAGATACAGCATGCCCTCCTGCTGATGCCAGTTCAAGGAGGACTCTCACTCCCGCTGGACATTTAATCTATTTTACATTATGGTAAAGACAAAAGTAGAGTCAGACTCCACACTGCTGGAGCTGAGGCAGGAATTTTGGTGATGAAACTGGCTCATTAAATTCCCTGAGAGATTTAAAGCTCAACTGCAGGCCTTTATTAAAGAAAAACATTTAAAGTTGTCATGTATTCAATAAAAATAATTGATTGTATTTTTAAGTGTATCTAAACCTAAAAACAAAAACATAATACATATAAAGAACATTTTCTGTAACTACAGAAAAATACTTGTTTATCTGGCCAAAACTGAAGTCATTTGCCAATTTCCTACATGGTTTCCTTTTTTCAGTTCTTCCCACGGAGACATAAACTAGAAAGTGTGGAGCTGTGGAGTCAAGAGGTAGGTAATTTTTGTTAAAAAGTTTTCTTACTCTTTAAAGTAAACCTGCCCAAACCAGGGCAATTCAAACGTACCATATAATATGAAGCATAAGCAGGGATTACATCAGTGTCGTAACTATAGCCATAGCAGCCCAGGTGACTGCTATGGGGCCTGGGGGGGGGAAGGGGCTCCATTAGGTTGCTGAGACAAATTACACATAGGCATGGGAAGATACCACAGTACTCTATGCCGACTCCATGCCAGCGGAAGCACCGGTTTTGGTACTCGGTATCAGCGAGTACCTGAAGGTAAAATAGCGGTACTTGTACTCAATACCAAAAAACTGGTATCGGTGCATCCCTATTTAAAACTCCTGTCTCTGTCTCATTGGGAAAAGTTCCCTTCACTTCTTGTCCTGAAGACACAACAGGAAGTGAGAGGAAATCTGCTTACAGTTGTCACTAAAACATGTGTCCCCACTGGAAAATATCCCCACACTTTCTGGTCACAGGGATAAATGTAAAAGGTAAACCTTTTGAATGAGTATACAGGAAGTAATAGAAACCTGACAGAGATTCTAAAGTTCCCTATTATATATTATTCATATATAAATATATACAGTATACCGTATATATATATTAGAGGGCACTGACATTGACTTTTTTAAAGAGACCCCTGATATTTCCCTTTTGAAATAGAAAAAGAGATTGAGGACACAGTGTCCTCAATCTCTTTTTCTGCAGCAACTGTTATGAATGAACATCCCGACTACTTTGGCTGTCACAGGAGGCTGAGCGGGCCGTGCGGGAAGGGGAACTGAGCCTCCTCTGACATGGCTGGCCATTTTGGTGCATCCCTAATATATACAGTATATACAGTTGTATATATATATATCTTCTACTCTAGCAGGGACACTTAGAGAAAAGGGTGCAAGCAGTGTAGGCTGACAACTCCCAGAGCTGAAGTACAAGCAGGGAGCAGAGCAGGGGAACTGAATGAGACAGTGGAAGACAGAATAGGCTGGTAAGATAAGGTACAGGGCAGGGTGCTGCAATGCTAGATAGGTGACATGGGGTCCCCCAGAATGTGGATTCTAAGGGCCAACCAGTGTTCACCAGAGCTCCTGATGGTGGAGATGGGCTTGGCTGCGTGCTGTCCCCAGGTCACAATCCCTAGGTTCACTCGACTCACCTAACAGCCAAGAATGGTTGGCAAGGCCAGAGTTCTGGACAGGTTGCAGACACACAAACAAGGGACAAAACAAAGGTCAGGGACAGACGGAGGACCAGGAAATCCAGGGACAATCTGAAGACTGGCATTTCCAGGGAATATCCAAAGGATAGGGACAGACAGAAAACTGGGATTTCCACGGACAAGTCAACAGCCAGGACACGGATAAACGTTAAGGCAATCAGGTTCAATCACAAACGGGGGCTCAGCATCTAGCTTAGGAAAGCGTTGTTCGGGCAGCGTGCCGGTCTCTGACCTGGGTTTAAATAGAGACAGGAAAAGGGAGGATCCACAGGATTGGCCACAAGCGGACTGCACTGATTGGCCGAGAAGCTGCATAAGAAACAGCAGGAGAGGTTGGCCAACGCCTAAAGCTTTAAAGCTGTATATACTTGTAGCACTACAAGTAAAAGCACAGCTGATTATAGAATATACGATTCCCTATTATATCCAAAGATAAGAAAAAAAGGCCATATAACCATAGTCAATACCTGATGAAGGGAAGGATCAGTATTTAGAGTATAGATTTAACTTTGAATGCATACCACAGTACACATGAAAACAATTTATTTTACTTGATCTCATCTAAAATTGTCCAAATAGTTTTGAAAAATGCAATGCAATTGCTAGAAGAATGAAAACAAAAATGAAAGCGAACAAAGTCAATATTACATCACTGTCAAGTGCCTGCGTGGCTCACACTTATTTACTTAAAATTTAACTTTTTATTTCTGTGATCATTTTTGAAAATGGTTGCTTGAATGCTTACTGTTGCAATGGAAAATGTTTGATTCAAGAAGCTGATTAAATTATTATGACATGGATGTCCATTCAAAGGGGGCTGCTGAGAACATGAGCTCTTTGAACTATAATTTACATCAAGATGCCAAAGAGAGCATGCTATATTATCCCTGAATTCCACTGTGCAATGAAAGAAGAACACTTGTGAAAACTGCTGAAGAATATAGTGATTGTTATTGTTAGTTATAATATGTATATATGGAAAACAAATACTGCAATATCATGGGAAGCATGTGTTCTTAAGATTGAATTATTCCTCATTTTGAAAGCAATATCATTCACAATGCACTTTGTGAACAGATCAGCGCCTTGGTAATTCAAGAAAAAAAAATGTGAAAAAAACATCAGCCAATGTTTATGCATAAATACTTCCACTGAACAATGGAAACCTTCTTTAAAAAACAATATTATGAATCATTTAAAATCACTGACATGATAAGAAATAAAGTATTTTGTGGAGGGAGCTGGAATTACCATGCAAAGTGGAAAGGTTTGACTGTTATAGATTATGCTATATGATAATGTACTGAGTGCAGGGAGTAAAAATAATAATAATAATAAAAGTAAACATTTAACAATGATGAACTGTTTTTATACAGGTAAACTTTTTAAACACTGGAAAGAAAACAATGTTTCAAAGTCAGTAGCATAGTGTATGTAAGTTATAATAGCTATTATGTCACATAATAAATTAAGTGATGCTGTTTCCCTGGCTGTAATTTGGAAGGCATAAACACTATTTGAGGACAGCAATAAACGCTTGTCATGGCTTGCGAAAATGCTGTACTCTGGCTAACAGATGTATAAGTTGAATTATTAGTATCATTATTGTCATCATCCAGAATTCATATAGCATCAGAATCATACTGTGAGTCACATTGCATACAGAAATAAGGGTAAGATAAAGTAGAGACAACAGGCAAACTTTGACATGAGAGCTTGTTTTTTTTAATGACCAAGCAAACATTGAATGTCTGTAAGTCACTAGATATGATTGAGGGCAAGGAAAGCTATAAGCAGGACCACATTTTTCATTATCTACAGTAAGCAACTGCCTATAGGCTGCAGAGGCGACCACACATGTTTTGCCATCATCAGTAAATCTACGCCTTCTCTTTTAAGCTTATTTACACCTTTTTAGTCCCTTCTAAGCCAGTTTGGCACCAGGAAACGAAGAAAATGATCTTTGTAACAGTGGTGATCCCTGCAGAGGGGTGTTGGTTTGGGTACTGAAGAATGTATGCATCCTGGCTGAAAGCGTGCAGACCCCATGCTTTCTTGATACCCGTTTATATGCTCTGAAGCATTGGGTAGGTGTTGCAAAAGAGGAACCCCCCAAAAATGGGCCACCTTTCATAGCATTAACTGATTAAGTTGTTCAAAGGCTCAGATGAGATTCGGGGCATACATTTGTTTCTTTTCTGTGCCAGTAGGGCCAGGTAAGTAGCTACAGCCACAGCAGTTCAACTCAATCCAAGTATGCACTGGTTTTGAGCATTCTAAATAAAAGCTTACCTTTGTTTTACAGTCCAAAAAGAACCCAAAAGAACTTGTAATACATGCCAAAGGAGTTTGTAGACCCTATATCATTGCAACAGGGCAAAGGCGGTGTAACTAGAAACCTCAGGGCCCCGATGCAAGAAACCATTACCACCCCCTTCCCCCCCCCAAAAAACAACATGATTTTAATACCTTTTTTTTTTGCAAGCACTACTTTTTCTGAGCGGACCAGACCGCAGGCATTGATGTGCCTTGCATTACAGTGCGTCCGATCGCATTCCGGCCAAAGGGCGTAGCTGTGGTGCCATTCACTTCAATGCACCACCACGGCCCCTCCCGCCCCACAACAAATTGAGCTGGCCACAATGTGAACCAGTGTGAACTAGCCCTTAAAGCATTTTATTAATTTTTGGTTGGAATTTTTTTCAACCCTGCAAGACAATGACACATACACATGACACAAAGCACATATACAATCAGTACCTACCTGGACCAGCTGCTGCTCTCCTCCAGAATGTCCTCACTGCCAATCTCTGTGCCTTCAGCTCCAGGCTGCCAACTCCTGCACTCAGTCTCCACTCACTGACCACGCTGCCTGGACATCCTACAGCGGATATCCCACCAGCTACCTCGCCGCTCGCTGCGCTGCCTCCTGGGAATTGGAGTTCCCTGACAGGCCACACCCCCCGCTACCCCGGTCCACCATCCGCAAGTGTCAAAAACACCACGGGCGGCGGGCAGCATAAGGCAGTTGCGGGCGGTGGGCCCTCTTCTTCTCTCTGGGCCTCCCCCCGAACATTTGGGCAAAATCCTATGTTTGGAAATTATTGGAGGAAGTTGAAACAGCTGCATAAAATTACCAAAAAAATACCAAGTACATAAAATCTTCACAGAAAGCCAAGATACCCTTAGCTCTTCAAGGCAACTAGTGCCTACTACTGAGCAGCCATATCACCTGCAGTATCAGTGGTGTAACATTAGTCATAGCAGCCCACAGTTGGGGCCTGGAGTAGGAGGGGACCCCATTAGGGAGGTTGTTAAGGAAAACTAAACTTTAAATTTTAGGTGTAAAAGGGCAGAGGTCAGATCTCATCATCATTGCTAGACACAGATCACCCTCAAAATAGTCATAGTAACACCTCTGGGCAATAATATTAGTAGGAAGGAAGGATTGACATCAAACAGATCCTTCTCCAGAAGAAACAGCTGAAGTACTTATCAGGCTGATGCTACACCAGAGAAAAAACTTTCAATGTTGCCAGGCCCAGTATATGCTTTCCTGAAAGTCTACTTAGGATCTTCTTACTAGCTGCAAAGGTTATTATACCAAGACACTGGGAATCCAAAAAAACAGCAACAGTAAGGAATTGGATTCATGAACCTAGCTACCTGATGCATATGGATGAACTAACATCCTAACATGTCTTAAGGCGTATTTTCTTTGAGTGTGTTGCATATTAGTGTTGTGTGTCTCACATAGCTTTCAGTATATACACTTTGGTATGTATGATTTTGTTGATGAACCCCATGACTCCTACTTTTTCACTTTTAATGCAGTTTTACTGTTTATCTGCCTCTTATTTTGCATAATCTTGACAAAACAAAAAATGAGTGAAGTTTAGAAATATGTCAGGGTGACTCTATTCGTTTGCCATAGGCACCAAAGACATATCTTGCAATGAGTATTTTTAACGGCGTAACCTAACTCCAGGTACATGAGGCAGCGATGGGCACTACTTGTGCCTCATCACATGTCACCCTGTGTATGGTGGGTTGGGAGCAGGATCTTTTTTGGAAGTGAGCATCTTGCTACATACCTGGGCCACATTTTATCATGGTCCTAGATGATGATGATGTCCTTATCCTTATCCAATGGACAGCATCCAGTGAACTCTTTAATTCTAACAGGGTATTAATGTAGAATAATACATCTGCATTAACAGGAATTGTACACTAGGTTTAGATTTTTACGAGAAGCTCACAATCCAAGATGTAGGCTAAGAAGGAGGGGCTATAAAGACAACATTTTGAGAAAGTCCTACAAGAGGGCAAAAAATAAAAGGTGCATCCTTCAACTACTTATGTCTTGAATCGGACTAGAGATAGTGCTGGCTGTGGAACTGCAGTTTGTGCCCCTATACTAGTACAAAATGTTCAATGGTGGTAGCAACATAAGCGATAAACTGTTTAAAATTAACTCCGTTACAAAAACTAGAGGCCATCACCTAAAATTGGTGGAAAAAAAATTCCAGCACAAGGGGCGAAGGGGGTTCTTCACAGTAAGATCAGTTAGGGTCTGGAACTCACTGCCACAGGCGGTGATTTCAGCAAATAATGTGGAATTGTTCAAGAAACTTTTGGACGATTTCTTAAGGCACCGTAATATACAGGGGTACAGGTACTCCTAGAATGAGATCCTAATAGGTTGGACTTGATGGACTAATGTCTTTATTCAACCTCAAATACTATGTAACTATGTATACCATACACTATACCATACACTATATGCACACTCTTGCTGGCTACATTTATGGCACATAGTGGTGCATGCTTAGCAAACAGCAGTGACTTTATTGACTGCAGATTAAAATTTGCTTCACACGTTACCTGTATAAGAGTTTTGCACGCCCAGCATACAGTTGTGAACTTTGTTAGCTGTGGATTGGATCCTTTGACCTCATGTGCACTGTCAGTATATTTGAGAAGTGGTATTATATAGCATTTGCCTACTGAATTGCAAGAAATCTGTAATTGTGGGATGTGCTCTGTCATTCACACAGACTGTCATTCATGCTATATGCTGCTTGCGTTTGATCACAGAATTGCTTCTGCCGCCTGTCTAATGCTGCATTCTAACAGGGATACACATACTACTGCACTGTAGACAGAGCAATTTGACTTGCATGTTCCACATTGAATTGACATTATGGAGGGATTTGAATGTGATCTTCTGCACTTTCATATGCATATGCCTACTTTGCTATCTGCAGCATAGCCTGTTTTAATGGGTCTTCATCTACATGTTTGTTGCATTTGTTACAGTATATGCACTTGACATATATCTATTTTCTACTCTCACCCTGGTGGCTACTCAGTAGTGGGGCATTAGTTATATAGTTGCATAGTTGAGGCTGAATAAAGACAAAGATCCATCCAGTTCAACCTAACTGTGTGTGCCTATATATACATGTTGCTAACAACTCCCATATGCTTGAATATTATGTATACTGAAAAACTGATCTGTGTTGTTATGAGATTCTCAGTGCTTTCTACTAATACCACTATCGGCGGAAGGGAATGCCACATTTTTACTACTATCATAGTAAAAAAAAAAAACCCTTACACAATCTAAGATTAAACTGCCTCGCATCCAACCTCATATTGTGGCCTCTTGTCATCTTTAGAGTTCTTAGTTTAAACAGTTTATTCTCTGTACTGCGGTCCCCATTAATGAATTTGAAATGGCAATCATACCCCCTCTTAAGCACCTCTTCTCTAAGGAGAACAGGTTTCATTTTTGGAACTGATCTTTATAATTAGGCCTTCCGTCCCCTTTATTAATTTTGTTGCCCTTCTCTAAACTCTCTCAAGTTCAAGGACATCTTTCCTCACGATTGGTGACCAAAACTGTACCGAATTCTAAAGTGGTAGAATTATGTTTTTATCTCTTGAAGAAAGCCCTCTATTAATTCAGGAGAGCATTCTGCTTGCTTTGCTAGCTGCAGTTTGTTATCGCATGCTATTGTTGAGTCTGTGGTCTATAAGGACCCCCAGATCTTTCTCCATCCCTGACTTCCCCTGAGGAGCACCTCCTAGATAGTAAATTGCATGCATGTTCTTAGCTCCCATGTGCGTAACTTTCAGTATGGCACTTGTGATTGACAATACAAAGTTCCTGCATTGAATGTACCCTGCTGGAACCAACTTCAAGTTCGGTATTTACTTACCTGCAAATTTCTGCAACTGACCGACCCCAATGAGCCTGTAGTTATAGGTCAATAATATTAAATGTGTGTGACTTATTGGACATTATTGGACATACACTATATTACCAAAAGTATTGGGATGCTTGCCTTTACACGCACATGAACTTTAATGGCATCCCAGTCTTAGTCCGTAGGGTTCAATATTGAGTTGGCTTACCCTTTGCAGCTATAACAGCTTCAACTCTTCTTGGAAGGCTGTTTACAAGGTTTAGGAGTGTGTTTATGGGAATGTTTGACCATTCTTCCAGAAGCGCATTTGTGAAGTCAGGTACTGTTGTTCGACGACAAGGCCAGTGTCCGCTCTAATTCATCCCAAAGGTGTTCTATCGGGTTGAGGTTAGGACTCTGTGCGGGCCAGTCAAGTTCCTCTACCACAAACTCGCTCATCCATGTCTTTATGGACCTTGCTTTGTGCACTGGTGTGCAGTCATGTTGGAACAGGAAGGGGCCATCCCCAAACTGTTCCCACAAAGTTGGGAGAATGAAATTGTCCAAAATGTCTTGGTATACTGATGCCTTAAGAGATCCCTTCACTGGAACTAAGGGGCCAAGCCCAACCCCTGAAAAACAACCCCACACCATAATCCCCCCTCCACCAAACTTTACACTTGGCACAATGCAGTCAGGCAAGTACAGTTCTCCTGGCAACCGCCAAATCCAGACACGTCCATCGGATTGCCAAACAGAGAAGCATGATTTGTCACTCCAGGGAACACATCTCCACTTCTCTAGAGTCAAGTGGCGGCGTGCTTTACACCACTGCATCCGACTCTTTACATTGCACTTGGAATGTAAGACCTGGATGCATCTGCTCGGCCATGGAAACCCATTCCATGAAGCTCTCTACACACTGTTGTTCTGACAATCGGAAGGCCACACAATGTTTGGAGGTCTGTAGCTATTGACTCTGCAGACAGTTGGCAACTTCTGCACACTGTGCGCTTCAGCATGCGCTGACCCCACTCTGTCATTTTACATGGCCTACCACTTTGTGGCTGAGTTGCTCTTGTTCCCAGTTACTTCCACTTTGTTATAATACCACTAACAGTTGACCGTGGAATATTTAGTAGCAAGGAAATTTCATGGAACACCTGAATCCAATGATTCGGAGGTGTCCCAGTACTTTTGGCAATATAGTGTATATCCATGAGAATCAGAACAACCATCGTGAAAGGATCATTATGTAATTTATCCTAAAGTGTTTTTTTTTCTGGAATGTTATATGATGGTTCAATTGACATTTTTGCTGATAGGAAATTACCTCAGATATCTGATATAGGTGCCAAGTAGATTTATCATAGTGTAGATACAACCTATTGACGTAATTGTGACAGTTGTGATAACTTTTTAGATTACTCTTGATATCGCAGGGGCCCCGGTATATCTTTTTCCATTTTGATATTTGTTAATAGATTTTGTTCTAAAAATAATAATTAAAAGTGATTATTTTACCCCTATTTTTGCTGTGGTCCTTTCTATACCCACTCTATGTTATATATATCGATCTGGTCTCACAACTTTTTTTTGTGGTGGTGGTAGAATAATATATCTAAAGACATAGAAGACATATGTAAAGACATAAAGACATATCTTGACTGATGTTCTTCATACCTGAGCCCCAATGTTTTGTCTCCAGGTTTCGCAGCTGAGGAACAGGGTATATCTGTTCAAAAAAAAAAGATAATGTCTGACATGTACAGAATGTTTGACTAACAGCAACGTTTTGATATATTAATATTTGGCATCTTTGTACAAATGTGATGGATAACTTGACTTTCTCCTCTGTGAGCTTTTTCCCCCCCTGCTTAATAGATGATGTATGAGTTATTGCAGTCTGCTTTAGCTATTCACAGACTAAGGTTCTGGCACAGTAACTCATTGGTTTGCAAATAATTTCTGGGTCATGTAGCAGCTAAAGGGCTTAAGGCCTTCACCTTTAACTTTCTAAGCTGTGCACTTTAAGGGCATTGCACCATTAATGAATGCCTTATTGTGAGCTGATCCTGATACTGAGAGGACTCTGTTACTGAGCATCCATACTGAACACACAGCCATTTCACATTTTGTGCCATTCTTTTACATCATATAGAGAACTATCTCTGAATAATCTAATAATGAGAGATGCACAAATGTAACTTTTCTTCTAATCTTCAAATCCATGTAGGTGTTCTGGGAAAGAAAAATAATTATTTAATTAAGAGTTTACTAGGGTTTGCTACAGTACAGACACAATACTGATCAGCATGGGACAATAAATACACAATGTTACTCCTATTTAATTAAGCTGTTAATATATAAGCAAATAATGCAGCTTGGCTCGCCTCAATAACAATTTCCATATCAGTGTGGATAAATTGTGCTTTCCTACCAAGAGAACAAAAGGCATATTTTATTCCAACATTTTATTTTATTTTATTTTAGCATTACAACCAATGTGTTTTAAAGAGGACCTTTACCCACATCTTTAAAATAACACCAAATACACGTTTAGAAATGTTTAGTAATGACAATCTACAAACAGATACTTCTAAATAATTGCTGGCTTTGTATTCTTTGCATACATTATGTCTTTTTTCTTCCCCAGTCTTCTGACAGTAGCCATGTTTATTACGGGCAGATGACTAGCTCTCCTTATATTGCCTTGATTTCTGGCACATGGTACTAGACATGTGACTAGGACATATAACCATGCACATCATGTTTATTGCAACACTCTACAGCAACTAGTCTGAGTAACAGACCTGGTTCAAGTACTGTATGTAGTAAATTAAATTTTGAGAAAAGTCAGAATTCTTTATCCCTATATTTGTTCTGAGTCAGTGGCTAATATATTTTGCTTATAACAGGTTTCCTGTAAGTTTTAAAACTCAGTATTCAACAGGATTGATTGTGAGACATGCAAGCATGATCCAAGGGTTATTTCAGGTGTATGGCCAGTTTTAGAGGATTGATTGTTGTTTCAAAAAAACATATACATTCACTCATAGACGTGCGCCTGGGCACACCCTAATGACCCCGAGCACAACACCAAGAGCTGTGCTCTGATTCAGTGGCTAATATATTTTGCTTATAACAGGTTTCCTGTAAGATTTAAAACTCAGTATTCAACAGGATTGATTGTGAGACGTGCAAGCATGATCCAAGGGTTATTTCATATGTATGGTTTAGTTTTAGAGGATTGATTGTTGTTTCAGCAAACATATACATTCACTCATAGACGTGCGCCTGGGCACACCCTAATCACCCAGAGCACAACACCAAGAGCTGTGCTCTGATCAGAAGCCTGCTCCTCCCAGGGGCAAACATATACATTCACTCATAGGCGTGCACACAGGGTGTTCCGGGTGTGTCCGGGCACACCATAATCACCCCGAGCTGTGCTCTGATCAGAAGCCTGCTCCTCCCAGGGGCTGCCAGGGATGTGCAGAGAATGAACCTAGCTAAAGGGATGCCGGGGATACCATGTTTCAGATAACTCTGGTGCTCAGAACACAGTGAGGGACATTTATCAAATCTGGAACAGACAAAATCTGGAGCAGTTGCCCATGGCAACCAATCAGTTTATCTCTTCAGTTTGTTAAGTTGAAATTTGAAAATGAAAGAGAGATGCTGATTGGTTGTCATGCACAGCTGCTCCAGATATTGTCTGCTTCAGTTTTGATAAATTCCCCTCAGTGAGCTCTGCTACAGATGATTTCAGCCAGCAGAAGCTCCTGGTAGCTGGCAGTGTTAAAAAAAAGCAGTTGAGTTGCAGAATGCAGTGCTGGTCTCTCCAAGCAAGGGACTAGACTTGTGACTGTGTCATCAGTGAAAGTGAGACCACAGACAGGCTTCTCTCTGATCACGATTTTCCACTATTTGTCTCCAGCAGATGATGGGGAAGATAGTCCTCCTATGTGTGTATGCAGCAGCCTGCAGTGGGGTTCTGGTAGCAGAGATTGGCAACTCAGACAGAGGCAATTTTCTAGATGCTAAACAATGGCTAACACTGGCGCAACTACCAGGGTCGCAGCGGTCGCATGTGCGATTGGGCCCTGGCGAATATCAAGCACCACGGGAGGGAGCTGCAGAGCGTGGACCTGCTGCATGCTGGGAGATGTAATCCCAAGAGGCAATGTCGGTGCCTCCATGGTTAACAGGCCGGAAAGGAACAAGAGGGCCCGGGCCCAGTAACTGCTGAGGCGCAGACATTGCTTCCTGGGACTACAACTCCCAGCATGCAGCAGGCCAACACTCTTCAGCTCCCTTTTGCAGTGGTTGATACAAGCACATTGCTCCCATTGAGCGTCAGCTCACTCCATATACCGTGAGAGGGGGCAGGAGGAGACTTTCCTCTGCTTGCCCTCTCCTTCTGCTCACCATAAATCTTCCATATAACTGCAGATTGAAGAACAGCTGCCACTGAACTTCCTTATTCACTTCAGCTGTAGGTTAGTGTTGTCGTCGCATCTCTGCCTCCTACTGGCCAGTCACAAAGTAAATGGCGCAAGGCTTGATATTTAAAGGAATTTTTCATATGATTTTTTTTCAATTTAAGCAATGTTAAAAATCACTGCTCCTTTAAAAACGGTATTTTTGAAAAGTGTTTTTTTTATTGATACATGTCCCCCAGGGCAGTACCTGAATCCCCATACCCTTTTTATGGCCAATAACTTGCATATAAGCCTTTAAATTGAGTTTGAAGTTCGAGGCACGGAGGGGGGTATAGGTACACTTAAATACTAGACCACACAGGGACTCTTATACACACAACACACAAGCGTGCGAGGGTTGAACTTGATGGACCTGTGTCTGTTTTCAACCTCAAATACTATGTAAGTTCAGCATGACCTGGACTTCCTCCTGCAGGCATATTGAAGATTTATGGTGTGAAGAAGGAAGATCTATTATGTACAGGGGTGTCCATAGCCTTTATGCCGCCTGAGGAGGCTGGGATGGTGGTGGTAGGGGACGGCCAAACTGAATGGTGCACAATCAGTGTGGGGGGTTGCTGATGGATAGTGATGCTGGCGTAGAGTAGGGGAAGGGCTTTGCGCATCCCTGCCAGCTCTTAGCAACCTCTGTGTCTTGGAAGCTGCGAGGGAGCGCAGCTGCGGATTCCCATCCAGTCAGGAAGCCAAGTCAGTGGTCACCCTGCCAGGCTCCCTGCTTCATTACTGTATTATTATTATACAGGATTTATATAGCGCCAACACTTTGTGCAGCGCTTTATAATGTAAGAAAGATATTACAATCACAATACAATTCAAGACAAGACGGTAAGGAGGGCCCTGCCCGTGAGGGCTTACAATCTAAAAGGGAGGGGCAAGTGATACATGAGGAGGTAGCTATGTGGGGATGAATTGTTTGAGAAAGTGAAAGTTCAGTGGTTAGGTTGAGGTGGGATAGGTTTCCCTGAAGAGATGAGTCTTAAGGGATCGCCCAAAGGCAGCCAGAGTGGGAGATAGATGGACATTTTGGGGTAGAGCGTTCCATAGGATGGGAGAGACTCTAGAGAGGTCCTGGAGGCGAGCATGGGAGGAGTTGATGAGGGAGCTGGAAAGCAGGAGGTCTTGGGATGAGCGGATGTACATGTGTGTTTGTATGTACTTTTGTGTGCACACCCTAATGCATTAGGCTGTGCATGCCTATGCATTCACTGGAGACTCAGATGAGTTTCCCTTAGAGCAGATGTGTAGAAGAGTTTTATTTTTCCTTAAACAAAATAGATCCAAAGAAATCATTTAAACATTCTCAAATATGTGCAATCACCCAGCACTCCATCTTCTTAATAACCGTTTTTTCATATATGATCAGATTGTTGAAGGGCTGAATTTCTGTCTTGTGACATCCTACCGTACTCCTGTAGGGTTTTTACCTTCACTTCTTGTCCTGCTGATAATGTTTTACCCAACAGCCACACAGACAGCAATAAAAATGATTTCCTTTAGTAAAATAGGGGAAGGCTAGAACGCCTGTCAGATTTGTATTTCTGTGTGTGTCCCTGTTGCAGATTTTCCTATACTTCCTGTTTGGTGAAACCATTGTAAGCAGGACAGAAATTGAGGGTAAATCTCGAGTGGAGCCTTGGATAAAACCTAAAAAATGTTTGATATGACATACACTTTAATAAACAATTAGAAATAGAATTGACCAATTAGCCAATGTACTTAACCACCACCCTACTGGTGGGGAGGTGTATGTCTATTTCTGGTGGGATGTTTTAAACTGTCATGTTAAAAATAGCAGTTATGTGCCCACTAATCTCTGTGTATCCAGCCAATCCCAGCAGCTCTGTACCTTATGATCACCGTAATGACTAATCATACTGTTCACCTTATACTATTTACAGTGATGATCCCTCCCCTTTTTCTTACAACAGAGGAAGGAGAGGAATCATAGTAATTTGTGAATGGGAAATTGAATGAATGGATCATCAGCAGCTGCTGATTCATTCTCACTAACTGAGATCTTTTTTATACCCTTTTACCGGCCTTTATCACTTAATTTACTGATCTTCAGCCTGCCTCTGTATTGTTACCTGTATATTAACCCTTCATCTCCCTTATCCTGCACATCTGCACATTAAAGCTTTATTAAATCCTGAAGTGAAAAAAGGATATAGTGCTCTAGACCAGTGGTTCTCAACCTGTGTAACCTCAGGACCCACATTTGTCCTCAATCATTAAGTTGCGACCCCAGTCGCTCTGCAATGGAATGCACAGCATTGCGGTACCACACGTTCCAGTGAAGGCGATGAAACTGTGGGTGGGTGGGAGGTGTGTTTGGGATGCCATTCAAATGAATGGCAATGCATTGCACCTCCTACAGCACAATGCACAGTAGGTGCTATTGCATGGTACAGTGTGTTAATCACATGGGACTGTGAGATTAACACACTGTAATAGTGTGAACAGGCCCTCACAATCACTTACAGACTCATATAACCACAGACTCAATCTCACACACTCAAAGACACTCTCACACATACACATATACACTCCCAAACAAATTGTTTTAATTTTTTTAAAATTCACCCAGTCTCCCTATCTTACGAGAAGTGGAGTGGATCCTCAGGCTGTGGTCCAGTGTGGGCTGCTGTGCTGTGATGGAGCTCCATCCATATGTGTATTGCTTGTACAGCTCCCATGCGTGGCCATAGATGTTCCGGGAGCCAAAATGTGACGTCACTCCGGTCCAGGCACCTTTACAGGACATGTGAGGGAGCTGTAAGCAATGCATGTATGGATGGAGCTCCTCGCGGCCATACCCCCAGCCCACCCCACCTCAAGCTGACACTTGGCGCCAGGCAGCATATTTTCAATGGCTGCTCGGTGCGAGAACTGACAGTGCTGCACTAGGGGAAGGCTGAGAAGCCTCTCACCTACAAAAGTGTAAGGCATGCTGTGACCCACTGAACGTGGGGTCGCGACCCACTTTTGGGTCACGACCCACCAGTTGAGAACCAAGGCTCCATTGCACTTACATTATTTGCTGTGTTCTCTTCTCCATCTTTCAAAATGCCATCAGGTTCTTTTCTTCAGGTGGCGTTTAACAAAATTATATCAAATTATTGTGGGTACAGTGTTGCATGATGGAGTAAATATCAGTCAAACTATCACATCACTGAAAACCGAAAAATGACCTGGAAATTAAGGGGTATTCAGGTTGGTACTCAAGTAGTTAAACATCTGTGACATATTAATTGAAGGAGCATGATATGCTCCCTTTTTAAAGAACAACTTTGAGAAACATCTTTATTATCCCTTACAGAAGGGCTTACTACTCGCTTTCGTCTAGGGACTAATCTAAACAAGTTATACTCATTCAATCCTCTGAGTTGGCTTGCTGTTAGACAGCTCCTTCCAGCCTCTCTCCCTCAGGGTCTAAGGTTATCATATTCTGTACAGAGTGTCTAGGATTTGAGGAAGCTGAGGGACAAACCATCACTGCAGAGTAGGAGCAGAGAGGTTGGGGGGAATTTTTTTACCGCTGGCCGACTTCTTTAAACCCGAGTGTGGAATTTTATATTTATGAATATACAAACACACCTATAAGGCCTATATATACATGCAACTGCAACTTCTTTTTTTTTACCTTTCAGCACCATGCTGACAACAACATTTATAATGATATGTAATGTGATATGCAAATGTACAGTGCATATTCTGCTTTATATACAGCATGGCAGCTCATCAACCTTGTATCACCCTTTTTTCACCTTCAGCAAGAACAACAAGGTGCTAACAGAAACAAAAAAAAAATGCTTTTACATAATAACTGGGAAAGACAATCTGCCCATTTTCAGCAGCAAGCACTCGCTTACTGTGACAAGCTCACAGACATTCCTATTGCCAGCTCTGACTGCACACCCTGGTGGCACAGCATGAAATATGAATGAGTCATTGTAGTATACTGGAGGGGCAGGACTGAAGTGGATTTGGGAAATTCCAGCCATGGTATGTATAGTGCATGCAAAATCCAATCTCTGCTAATTGCAGAGGAATGGGGTGGGTGGTAAAATTAAGCGCTACTTAAAACAGAAGATACTGTGACAACCTAAAGGTGCCCATACACTGCACGATTCTCGTACAAGAATCGTGGGAAATCCCGCGATCGTACGAGAATCGTGCAGTGTATGGAAGGCGTGCGACCAATTCTAATGTGCGGTCGCACATCTTTTGTCTAAAGGTGGCCATACACTTTACAACCATCGCAAGACCTTAGCAAGACCTTAGAAAAAAAGCAAGTTGATTTTTAGTAAAATAATGTTCATTTAAAATATGACTACAATGTGGTTTCAATTCAGAGTGAGTTTTTTGTTTTTGAGGGGAAATGTCCGCTTTAAGCAACTATGTCGGCAATAAACACAGTGAGGGGAATTTATCAAAGCTGGAGCAGACAAAATCTGGAGCAGATGTGCATGGCCATCAGCTTGTCTCTTTCATTTTCAAATCTTAACTGAGCAAACTGAAGCGATAAACTGATTGGTTGCCATGGGTAACTGCTCCACATTTTGTCTACTCCAGTGTTGAGAAATTCCCCCAGTATGATTTAAAATAGGCAGCTTGGAAAAAAGGGGGAACAATACTTACCAGCCCCTAGACACCCTAAGTGCAGTGGCGTCACAAGGGGGGTGCGGCCCACACCCGGGTGACACCATTGCAGGGGGGACACCAAAATGACTGACAGTCATTTTGGTGTCACCCCCTCTAAAAAGTCGGGCACTCGGTCATGGACCGAGAGCCCGACAGTGTCAGGAGAGAGGAGGGGATGAGGTACACCGCCGGGTGAATGTCCCCTCCTCTTTCTGCCGTCGTCCATCAGTAAGATGGCCGCCGGCAGGCGTCAATCAGATGGCCGATGACACGGTGGGACACCCCTGCCTAACTGATATAGGAGTCGGCTGTTGGATTGTAGGAGATGCAGCCATCTGAAGTATCAGATGCTGAACATTCTTTGGCTGGTGGAGCTCTGCAAATTGGAGTCACGGATGGTAGGACTGGTAAGTACTTCTTTTGTTTGTTACATTTATTTATTTATTTTTGCTTTGAAGTCCTGAATTTAATTTATTTTAAAATTAAATCTGTATTATTTTTTGCCTTCCCTGGTTCCCCTCCCCCCTCCATTAACATGCTAATTACATTTTTAAATAAAAACTTTCCATTCTCACTACATGCCCTACTTTGGACCCAGTGATCTCATCACTGGGTGTCTGTGTTTCTCTTTGCAATGTAGGCAGATCATGGCTGATGGGAGGGGCTGCTAGGGTACTGTACACAGGTTCCTAAAAACATCACAGCAACCTGCCTAAGTAGTCCTCTCACGAGCCCTTCACCTGATGCAAACAGTAGTCTGTCTGTTGTAAGGAGTTATGCCTTGATGGGTGGATGTCAGCCTGGAGAAGTTGGCATTCCTAGGCAGACTACATTTGCATGCAGACTGCCCTAGATGATGCCCACATGTGATGCTAAGTTTTCACAATTGAACAAAATATGAAAATCCAATGAATGAAAGGGACATGGCAGAGATAGTAAAGCTGGGGAAAAAAAGGGCTGGACACCCTCCAGCCAGGAAATTAAAGGGGTTCTATTTGACTTGCTTCCGTTTCTAATGCATACTATAGAGTAAGTAACTCAGGGTGCAGTGAAATCAGGGTAAGCAATTTCAGTACAGAAGAGGAGTTTGTACAACTGTGCAAAACTGAATGTAAGACTGGAGTTCATCTATAAATGAAAGACAGCACAACATAAAAGCAGTTTTTCTATGGGATTAGATGGTGGGAACTGAGATTTGTGCAAAAGTTTTGGTTTCTTATGTTACTACATTTCTCTTTTTTGTTTTTGAGTTTTGTAAAAAAAAAAATTTAACGGAAAGTGCAGAAGAACACAGAACAGAAGGATACTGTTTCTTAGAGGCATCCTCCTTCATCAGATGCCTAATATCAAGTCACTATCTTGTTGCAGTTCAGTTGGTTGGCAACTTACCAAGAGTCCTACTCCTTGCCATACAGTTGGTTGGTGCTGAGTAAGCACAGGCATAGCTTGCATACCCTGTAACATCAGTATACCTTTTTATGTAGCCATCAGGCAGCAAGGTCCCTGATAGCAGGTGTTACAAACAATGGGCCAGCAGCCTCCAAAACTAAGGCAAGCTTTCAAAATTCCATGCTTCCCTATTTTAAGTTCTCTGATTAAAGAATCTTTTGGACTGTTTAATACAATATAATCATCTGTCTGAGGATTTCTACGGTTTCTCCTGTATTATTTCATAATATATTGTAATGCAAGATCAGCTACTAACACATTTCATTAGTTTCACAGGCAACCTATGCTAATGTCAGGTCAGGCATCAAAGTCTTTTCAGTACTAGGCCGAATAAATAATTAAATACATGTATATAAAATATCAAGATCAGTTAAAAATGACATATAATATTAATGCTGACAGCTACCTCCAATGCTTCCCTAAATTTTCAGAAATAATGTATTTTTATTTTATATATAATTAATCAATTTCAATTTGCTTGTCACCGTCTGCATAAATAAGTTGCAGAGATTTTTCTGTTGAGTATAATGGTGAGTATAAAGCCTGCAGATGGATATCTCATATGGATGAGAGAGGGAAAGGACTGCATAGAAACAAGTGGCTTTTTGGGTGTGTTAAGTAAAAGAATAGTATTTAAGTAAATATAAAGCTGAAGGTTTTTTGTTTGTTTTGTACAGTATGTAAGTGTGAAAACCTGTGCCTGTTTTTATTATTGCTGTTAGAAAATGTACCCTTTCTATTTTCCTTGTCACCATTGTCACTGGACAGACAGTTATGGGAAATTCCAAATGTTATAGTTGTCACAGGGACAGGAGGGAAGGGAAATTTTTGGAATGAGGACACTCTAGAGCCAGAGCCAGCTCTGCCCACCCCCTCCCCGTCTGTCCTCCAATGAGTGCAGGAGGAACAGAGAGAGGGCAGGGGGGACTGCCTGCGGGGAAAAGCCATGAGCTGAGTGATCATCGGTTTGTGATCGCTTAGTTCTCAAGCTATAGAGCCGACGTGTGAAAGCTGGAATGTCACATGCCACATACAAGCTCAAACTATTGGGAAGATTACATATTACTCTCCCAATAATTCTCCTTTAAAGTTCACAACGCAGGCATAGAAATCTTAGCTTTTATCTACAGAGAGCAGATCTTGGCAGGCTGCCATCCCCTAATGTAAACAATAAGAATCAATAGGTATTTCTAAACTCTTAGTAACCCCACTTCAGAGGCTTCTGATCTCTGTAGTGCAAAGTTTTGTTGTGATCTTTGAGTATCTTTGAAAATGAATTACTTCACATTACACACAGCTAGAGATGTGAATGATGGCTTGCTCTAAAGCTCTTTCACTACTTTTCTAGAATTTGTAAATAGTTGAATGTATATAATCTGGACACAGGTGCAATTTAAAGACCAACTCAAGCCAAAACATTGTTTTGTTTTGGTTAGAGTAGGGAAGTGGGGAAGTGTTATACATTTTTCTCTAATTTACAAAAAAATGTATTACTATCTGTGTCTCTGTTAGAGAGATTTTGCTTACTTCTTGTCTCTGTGACCACACAGGAAGTTAAAAATATATCTGATGGTTACTGGAACAGTAATTAAAACCCCAAAGAGGTTCTAAATCTTCCCAATTCTGCCCAAAACACACACAAAAATGTTCTAAGTATTTGGGCTTTAGTCTCTATTGGCACAATTAAAAATACATTAATTGTTGATATTTCATTATTACAGGAGAACTATGAGGTGAGTGATTTCCACTCATCCTCATAGTTAGAGCTGACCTGTGACAAAGAAGCTGTCACAGGTCGGCTCTATTGATCGGGAAGTGAGCAGAAACATGCCGCCGATCCGCTCACTTCCAGTAATCTCCCTGCAGTGAGCAGTGACTGTTAGTCACCACTGCCCTCAGGGATCCCCCCTCCCCTCTTCGATCCTCCAGCACTTAGTGGGGGAATGAAGGGAGGAGGGGGATGGACACAGCTGGCTCTATAAATTGCTGTGTTGAACATGTCACTTCCGGTACCAAGAGCTGCACCAGAGAGGCACCAATAGCTTAAAGGCTGAACAAGTGGCTGAGAAACTGGTGTAGAAAGAAAGGGTTTGGGTTTTTGGACAACTGGCCTTACTTCTCAGTCGGCTACCGGCTCTATAGTAGAGATGGACTCACCTAAATTGGGAGGATGCAGCTCTGCTGTGGGGACAAGATGATAAAAAGGTTAGAGACGCTTTTAATTCTAACTAGATTCAGGGAGGGAGGGATCCAAAAATACTAATCCAGGTAATAACCTGAGATTAATCAGGGGGAATAGTAGAGTAGAGGGGGAATTAGTGCAAATTAAGGTGACCTCAACAGAGAACAGGGATTCTATAGTACTAAAATCAAATACACAAAATTTGGAAGCATGCAGCAGTAGCCAGATTATGGGCAATAAGAAAATCGTAAGCACAAGTAAAAACTTGAAATGCATGTTCACCAATGATCACCAATGTTCACCATTTGCTTTTCAGAGTTCTGGCCCCATAGCCTTGCATTGAGTTCGAAGTTCGCGTTTGAACTTTTTTCATCTTCTAAGGTTCGCACTCGAACCGAACTCAGGTGTGTTCAGCCCATCACTAGTGTTATTGTCCTCAGAGATTCTGTTCATCCCAGCCAGCACTGAAATTAACATTGTATGCCTACTGCAATCTACCTTAGGCTGTAAAAGAAAATCCCAGTGTGTCTTCTCAGTTAAAAACTGAAAGATGTTTATAGTTCTGCAAAAAAAAACAACACAAAGTTTAAAAACGTTTATGTTCGAGTTATAGTGTAGCTGTGTACTAGCAATTATGCAATAATATAAAATATAGTGATGGTCATTATTATTGCTACTACAACTCTTTTTCTATTTACTGACTACTACAGCACTTGTTTGCTGATTTGGTGGAAGGGGTTGCAGGGCTTAGAATTTTGCACTTCGGTTATAAGATGCTAAAAATGACTGGTGGTTAGTTGGAAAATGAATGTTAATTCCATGCACTGATGTCCAGCTATTTACTGATAACTTCTGTCCACAGCACTGACAGCTTCCTTGCTACTTGTTCTTGATTCAGACATACTTTATGTTAGGATCAATCATAGTAGAGAGGTTGCTGGAGGGCCCCATCAAAATAATGCTATGGGACCCCATGATCTGTAGTTACACCCCTGGTCAGGTCTTCGTGTAGCTTGGTAGACTTTCAGCCTAGTTGTTTTATCTGATCATTGAGTTTTAAAGCTTTGAGTTTTATAGGGAATCAGTATAGCTTATTTGAAAAAGCTTAATTGGCTTTTCTGCCCTGTCTGAGTATTTGAGTAGATCCATTATGTTAGATCTGTTTTGAAAGCTCTGATGTTGGTACTTGACATGTTACTTAAAATAACATGTTAGAACATACCTGCAGCTTCTCAAAACTACCAATGATTTATTTGAATAGTCTGACATGAAGTATGTATAGCAGATGTATCTTTATAATGTGTTTGCTCTGTTAGACATTCTTATAATGACTCTCCAAAGTGAAAAGAAGCCATTGTTTAACCAGCTGCAACCTTCCAGCACGTATTCAGATCTTCTTATTCCCCCAATTTGTTTGTAGAAAGACAAGTGGAAAACCCATTAGTTCTGGTGTAGCTGTTAAGGGAGTAGGAAACCAACATGGAATGTGGAAAAACTGAAACAGAAGATTGGTGGAAGGACAATGGCTAAACAACTGGGCACATGCTTAGGAAGTGTAGCAGTTATAATGCAGAACAGTTGGAAGATATTTTTTGGAGAGTAGTATAGAGACTTATTTTCTTTTGCAGGTAAATTATCCATACATAATGGAGAAATGTGCACGGATAATTTACCTACAAAACATTGGTATTTCCAGGTGATGTTTAATGACAATCAAACAGCCCTTAACTGTTTGATTGTCATTCACACCAGTGACAAGTAAAGTTGCTGGAAAATTTATACTAAATGAAATAAGTCACATAGCTTAAAGCACTGAAAATTAATGTTGATTTCGGTTAAATCTTTGCAATTGTTAAAGCCCAACTACAGGCACATTATTTCTTTAGTTTTCGATAGAGTTGGAAGGGTTAGACCACCTGTCAGGGTTTTACTCTTGTCTGGTCCGCATAAGGAAGAGTCTTATCTCCACCATTCATTGAAACAATAAGTGATTGGACATATCTCCACGGGGGGCAAGGACAGCAATATAATACTGTTTTAAGAAACTGGGAAAAGGCTACAACCTTTGATAGGTTTTATCTAGGTTATATAGGTTGTATGTGTCTTCTTGCCTGATGACATTTGTATCCATTATTTCTTGTCCTAGTGTGGCACGGCCAAAAGCAAGGGACATTTTCCCTAGTGGGTTACAGGCTGCCATACAAACTTTCAGAAGTCCTAATTCTTCCTCACTATATCCAAATATCCAAACCTAAAATAAGTTTTGACTAGAATTGAGCTTTGAGTAATGGAGATTAGCGGTCTTATGGAGTAAATCCAACTACAGATACTGAATAAAACAATCAATTCACACAAACCTAACATAATTCCTAACATGATGTCTGATCTGATTTATTCTAAGTAGTATCATTGGGGTGTTTTTTTACTTTGATACACATTATAAGGTATTGCATATCCCTTTCTAAAAAGAATACTGACCCCTTTCGCTCTTCAGCAGTTGTTTTACAGTAGACATGTGCACTGCCAAAAAATTCGTTTCGTTTCGTTTTAAATTCGGATTTGTGTTATTTCGTTTTTCGGGATTCGGGTGTGAAAGTCAATTCGGATTCGGAATTCGGATTCGGACGAAATTCGGTAGCGTTCGCACGAACGTTCGTTTCGTTTTCTTTTCTTATTCTTTTCTTATTCGTTTCTTATTCGTTTCTTATTCGTTTCTTATTCGTTTCTTATTCGTTTCGTTCATTTGCAGCAAAAGTGACATTTGAGGGGGAAAACATATTTTTCTCCTTCTCTAATGTCACTTTGCTCCAACGAACGAAACGAATAAGAAACGAAACGAACAGAAAACGAAACGAACGTTCGTGCGAACGCTACCGAATTTCGGAAATGGAAATTCGGATTCGTTTGCATTCGTTATGTCTGTAATTCGGAATTCGGATACATCCGAATGTCCGAATTTACGAAAATTCGTCCGAATTTCGATTCGGAACGAAACGAATCGCACATGTCTATTTTACAGTATTGCAATGTAATGAAAAAAATTAGGGCTGACACAACACTCCTCTGTTGTATCCTTTTTTTCCACAAAATTAACTTTAATTTACTATATATGTTATGGCACTTTTGCCAACTCTGTAATGGCCACCTATAGTGTTGAGATAGATCAAAGGAATTGCCAAGTTGCTGTCCTTAGGTTTTTATGTGTTTACCCTATCTCAGTAGGTTCCGTTTTATGGGGTTATACACTAAAGAGCCAATGGATCCAGCCGTTGCTTTGGCTGCCTTTGCCCTTTGGTTCAGTCGTATCAAAGGTCTGCTGTACGGGCTATTCGCAATAGCCCATACAGCAGCTAAAGGCAGTCGAGCGGCTCAGATGTGCTGATTGCATATGCTTTGGCTCGGCTGAGCCATAGTGACACCTGGAGCGTGGAAAACGGTCGGCGGAAGCCGACCGATCTCCACGCAAATGACAGCTGGGCAGAGTCAGCCGTGATCTCACGGCTAGCTCCGCCCAGTTGTAATGACAAATCAGCATCCCCAAATGACCTGGGCACACTGATCTGTCATTAAACGATAACAACTGGGCTGCACCCAGTTGTTATTCATTGGCTGGGACCAACTAGAAGACTCTGGCAGATGCTGGTCAATAGGAAACAGTTGGTCGGAGCTAGCTGTCACCACTAACTCCGCCCAATTGTTTTTTTCCCGCAACATCTGTCAGATGCTTCATTATGCGGAGGGAGTCCGTCGCATGCGGTCGGGTTGGCTTGCGGCGTTTTTTTTCTTTAAAATATTTTTATTTATTTTTACATTTTCCTATTTTTTAAATTTTTTTAAGTTAATTTTCAACTTTTTTTCCCCCACTCTTTTCACTTATTTTCTGCGAGGTACTGAGCAGAATAGCCGAGCCGAATGCCGCTGGCCGGCATTCGGCTTATCACTCACTGCCATTCGGCTCACTTCACTTCGGCTGGGTTATTCTCTTGGCTGCCTTCAACAGCCTTGTGAATAACCCCCTAAGTCTGGATAGGGTAAGATTCTTGGTACCTTTTTCCATTCACCTTACCAGTGATAGTCTCTACGTATTTAGGAATCTGTACCAGTAAGGAGAACTGTAGTTCTCACTGTAGTTGTGTAATTTACACATTATGTGATATAATACATTATACATACATTTTATTTTTCAACAAGTATGCAATATATAGAGTAGATTTTTAAACATATTAGGCTTTAAATGCCACAACTCACGTCATTGTCTATGTGAAAGATGGCTTGTAAATTGACAGCATATATCCTCCTTGCCAAGTCCAGTCTGTCCAATCTTGTAAAACAACTATAACTGCTGTTGTTAATGACCTTCATGCTGCCAACAATGAAGGTCATAACATGTACAACATATTGTTCCTATTCCCTGCTTCTTTAACACCATGAATCATCCTCATGCTCACCCACTTCTTTACACTGTAAAGTGGACCTATGCATTTAAGCACTATTGGGAAAGTGATTTTTTTCTTCCTTAATGTACTTATTGTGTCTTTATATTAACTTCAAAGATTTTGAGAACAAAATGCAATGCTATCCTTTATACCTCTACAAAATCTATTGTGGAGGCCCCTATAAAAGTAAATGTAAACAGATGTTATATAAACCTCTAGAAAAAAAACAGTTATTGCATTTGTGAGCTCTTATGTTTATGGACCTGTACATAAGAAAATGTACGATATAATCATCTGATGACATTTACAGGCCAGGGCATAAGACAGTGCAGCATGTAATAATTGTATTGATTTTATATAGATCTTTTACTATTGATTTGATCAGTTGGTTTTGGTGGAGACATTTTCAACATACTAACCTGTTTTAACACCCCATCCTAGCCTATGAATAACTTGCTTTGTTCAGGGCTGTGTTACATTGACACTAAACCCCCAGCTTATTGCACTGGGGACATAATAGGGCAAACTGTATCCCAGAATTTGCCTCAGCCATGGCCAAATCCAGGTCAGTAGAGAATGGCATTGTTGGACCAACATTGAGACCTGGGTGTTGAAAATAATAGGGGCAGGGCTTTGCTTTTCTACCAGCAACATTACAGATACAAACTTATACTTTGTGTATCATTTTAGATTGTACGCTCTTTTGAGTAGGGTTTATTTACTTACCTCCCAATATTTCATCTAACAGAGTGACTTAGAGGATGATAGAACATAACTTTTGGTAAACTCACGACACCGCTATATCAATGAAGTTGAAACAAAAAAGGGCACAACAGTGGACTATTATGAAGTTCTACCAAAGCCAACCCACAAACATATACCACATGGCGCTCCAGGTGAGGGTAGGCTGCACTCTCCCCAGCTATATCTTAGGTGCTGACCCGATGCGTCTCTACCAAAGCAATCAATAGTAGCAGCAACTGGAGCACTGCAAACCGAGATCCAAAGTGATATTTTTCTTTTATGAACCAGCCAGCAGGAACAAGCTCTTAATCTCACACATTTCTCGCTAGGCACATTACGCTAGAAACAAACATTTATGTTCCTGCTTTATTTCCAATGTTTCATGTCAAATGTTATCATTGTAGACTCTGCACATCCTCAATTTGTGCAACAATGTAAAAGATGTCCAGCTATATAAACCAATAAAAAGAGAACAATACACAACGTAATTAACAGTTATTCCTTCATTGATGTATCTATAGACATTAGATGTCTACTGAAGTATCTATGTTTTGCATACTGTACACTCTTCAAAAAAGTATTTGGAGCCAATATAGTCATTAATCAATATTGTGCTGATAAGTACTGTTTCAAACAGATTGTATTGATAATTGATAACACATATGATTCACAACTGCGCTGGAAGTTGGATAATGAAATATTGAGTCTGCATTGAACTACAGAATAAGAATGTTAGCTCATACTAATAAATATGACCCAAGCTGTGTTAGTCATCAAGTCATTGAGTAATTATGGTTTTAAATATTGAATGTAATAAAATACAACATTGTAGTGATTAATATGCCATTCATATTGCTTCCGTTGTAACATTTCCACCATTAATAAAGTTGCATTTGAATCCAGGCTTTAGACCACCTTGCTGGATTATAAAGTATGGATCATAGAATGCCTGCCACTTTGCCATGTTGGAAAATCATGCAACAGACTTTTCATTTGCAGATATACAGCCGCTGCTTTTCCAAAATAAACAGGCTCTGAATCTGCTGAATGCGCGTCTTCAGAAAGGAAATTCCCAGCGCCAAAAAACACAACACTTTCTTTTGGACACACAAGCTGCCTTCTTATTTCTTCCAGTGGTTTAACCTTGTGCCAGGATTATAGCACAAACTATCCATGGAAGTCAGAAAGTACTCCTGTCAGGCAGGAGATTAGCTTCTGGTCTTCTACAGCGCTCCTCTCTTCAGATGATATAATTATAGAGTCTTAGGGTGCCTTGCTTGTTATTTTTCATCGTTTTGCTGCTTTCCCTTAAAAACAAATCGTGTCTGTAGCTAACAAAATGAACCAACGGAGAATACCTTGGAAAACGTTACATTCATTAGACTCTAATCCAGAGAGCGGGGAAAGTGAACTCTTTCCAGAATATGCAAATCTGAAACCTCTGAGGAACTGCTCACTTTTATCTGCCTGATCTGTTTTCACAGGTATATTTCTGATAATGGCTGCTATTTAAATAGATTAGAGCATATCTCAGGTACCAACCAAACAAGAAGTGAAAACAAGTAGAAGTGAATTAGGGACTGCAATGTCATTGTCAGATACTACAGTCTGCATTTATTTTGAAGTCAAAGCTTTACTAAGCACTCGTGTGTATTGAACCTTTTGGTTTAATACACTTTTTCAGGTTTGGCACTTGGGGCTGCTAGGTGCCCATTAGAAATGCAAGATCTCTTTTAAAGATGGACTCCAAGATAAACAATTATTGTCTAAATAAAAGAGCCATGTGTATTCTTACGTGGCAGTCTTTGTTTATTTCTTTTAGCTCTGTTCAGTAATCCAGGATAAAACCCTTCCCACACCTTGCTTCTGTGTAGAAGTTTCCTGGACATCACTGCCAATCTTTCTCCTTGTGCAGGGTGACTGTTCTTGCATCCATCCCCCTATGTAGTTTTCTGCAGGCAGCCTGTAGTGGGAGGACCTACTGTGTTCCACTCACAGCTCTGCGCTCTACACAGGTTCAGTGCAATGGTGAACTGCTACTTTCTTTGATTTCACATTTTAGTGCATACATTGTGGATTTATATCCTTTGTGGCTATGAAGAGATCTATTTAAGTGAAATGTTTGTGCCTGGAGTTTACTCATATGTACACAGGGCCCCATTATGTACTTCTACTACAATTATGGTCTGAATGGTCATAACTGAACTCTGGATCCTGATATTGTTTTAGCTACAATCACAAAGTGCTCTGTCATAGTACATGCAGGTACACACTAACCCACTGAAAAACAGGGTTATTACTTCAAAAGGTGTTTACATTTTTTTCATTACTTGTATAAAATCATTATTTCAGAAATAAACATTTAACACAGTTGCTTTCATAAAAACATTTCTGAAATTCTAATAAGAAAGAGAAAAGTGTATGGATCCGCACTAAATGGAGACACCACCCCTAAATATAAGCATAAATACAAAAAGAAAAGAGAAAGACTGGGCTTTATAGGTGACTCATGAACAATGCGGTTAGACATAATGTCACATAACTCATTCTTGTATAGTAAAATTCATATTTAATAACATAGTTCCATAATTAACAAAAAATAGCATATACAAGACATACCACACGTCTAAAAACAGGACCATTCAACATATAAGCAGCATGTCACCTCTAGGAATCCGTACAGATTGATATTGTGCAAAATAACAATAATTAACACTCTTGATTTCATTGTAAATTCATAATAGATAAGATCAGTCGATATATAATTTTTAAGATCAGTCAACATATTAAAGATATATAATTTCATATTGTTAAATGTTCCAATCAAAAATCTGTACGTTTTCATTCTTCGACGCGTTTCGCCGTAGCTTTTTCAAGAAGTTTATAGAGGTGGCTTGTAAAATCCATATGAATATTGTAGTAAGCGCTCAAATAGTTGAAAATAGCAGTTTAGCCATACATAACATTAACTGACATAAATCAACGAATGAGATAAATATCATGTATAAAAATTCCTGGGGACGAGCAAATTCGCATCTAGGGGAGTCCCTCCACTCCGCCAGGAGAAAAGAAACAGGGATAACTCAGGGGATGTATGGAAGAGGAGGCATCTCTATCTGTCCTTGTGCGACCTACAAGATTTAATTATAAACCAAGGCTTGGCTATATATAACTTCAGTAATTACAATGTAGTGCATCTAGCATTGCAAAGCCACCTAAATACAAGATACAATGAAACAGCTTCTCTGAGCCTTACTGAGTCAGTGGTATGATGTATCCAAACTAAGAGTTCGATACAATGGCCTTCACAATAGGTACAGTTGTATCCATAAACAGCAACCACACCCGTCAATGTGTCTCATCCAGATACCACCTCTGTCACTTACAACCCTTCATTGAGGTATAATAGAATTGTATATAAAAATTATCAAGAATCATCCTTCTTAGTATCAACATTTAAAGTAAATAGTTATTCCATTCAGAAAATCAACCCAAGAGAAGGTGACCAGATATAGTAGTAGATAAGAAGCACTGAATATATCCCGTGATGTGATTAGGGTACCTTGTGACTTGTTCAAGCTCCTCAAGTGTCCAGGACCAACCTCTACCATTCTCCATGTCCCGAGTCTCCCTTGCTCTGGATGTTACCCATACATCCCCTGAGTTATCCCTGTTTCTTTTCTCCTGGCGGAGTGGAGGGACTCCCCTAGACACGAATCTGCTCATCCCCAGGAATTTTTATACATGGTATTTATGTATTTATCTCATTCGTTGATTTATGTCAGTTAATGTTATGTATGGCTAAACTGGTATTTTCAACTATTTGAGCGCTTACTACAATATTCATATGGATTTTACAAGCCACCTCTATAAACTTCTTGAAAAAGCTACGGCAAAACGCGTCGAAGAATGAAAACGTACAGATTTTTGATTGGAAAATGTAACCATATGAAATTATATATCTTTAATATGTTGACTGATCTTAAAAATTATATATTGACTGATCTTATCTATTATGAATTTACAATGAAATCAAGAGTGTTAATTATTGCTATTTTGCACAATATCAATCTGTACGGATTCCTAGAGGTGACATGCTGCTTATATGTTGAATGGTTCTGTTTTTAGATGTGTGGTATGTCTTGTATATGCTATTTTTTGTTAATTATGGAACTATGTTATTAAATATGAATTTTACTATACAAGAATGAGTTATGTGACATGATGTCTAACCGCATTGTTCATGAGTCACCTATAAAGCCCAGTCTTTCTCTTTTCTTTTTGTATTTATTCTAATAAGAAAGCCCAGCACTACCAACTCACATTTTCAATGCTTCTTTCTAGTGTAAAGTATATCGGTACACATTTATTAGTAGTCAGTAAGCGTAATGGAGAAGTGGAAATACTTTTGACCTGGAACCATTTATAGTGAAAAAAAATGTTTACATAGAATTAAGTGCATTTCCTTCACATATATGACATATTGGAAGCAGCCATAAAGTAGATTGAAACAGTATATGAAAGTACAAGCATATAACTTTATCACCAACATACCCTGTTTCCCTGAAAATAAGACCTACCCCGAAAATAAGACCTACCCCGAAAATAAGACCTAGTACTATTTTTGGGAATTGCTAAAATATAAGACCTACTCCGAAAATAAGACCTAGTTGTTTACATTGTAATTACTGAAGTTATATATAGGCAAGCCTTGGTTTATAATTCAATCTTGTAGGTCGCACAAGGACAGATAGAGATGCCTCCTCTTCCATACATCCCCTGAGTTATCCCTGTTTCTTTTCTCCTGGCGGAGTGGAGGGACTCCCCTAGACACGAATCTGCTCATCCCCAGGAATTTTTATACATGGTATTTATGTATTTATCTCATTCGTTGATTTATGTCAGTTAATGTTATGTATGGCTAAACTGGTATTTTCAACTATTTGAGCGCTTACTACAATATTCATATGGATTTTACAAGCCACCTCTATAAACTTCTTGAAAAAGCTACGGCAAAACGCGTCGAAGAATGAAAACGTACAGATTTTTGATTGGAAAATGTAACCATATGAAATTATATATCTTTAATATGTTGACTGATCTTAAAAATTATATATTGACTGATCTTATCTATTATGAATTTACAATGAAATCAAGAGTGTTAATTATTGCTATTTTGCACAATATCAATCTGTACGGATTCCTAGAGGTGACATGCTGCTTATATGTTGAATGGTTCTGTTTTTAGATGTGTGGTATGTCTTGTATATGCTATTTTTTGTTAATTATGGAACTATGTTATTAAATATGAATTTTACTATACAAGAATGAGTTATGTGACATGATGTCTAACCGCATTGTTCATGAGTCACCTATAAAGCCCAGTCTTTCTCTTTTCTTTTTGTATTTATTCTAATAAGAAAGCCCAGCACTACCAACTCACATTTTCAATGCTTCTTTCTAGTGTAAAGTATATCGGTACACATTTATTAGTAGTCAGTAAGCGTAATGGAGAAGTGGAAATACTTTTGACCTGGAACCATTTATAGTGAAAAAAAATGTTTACATAGAATTAAGTGCATTTCCTTCACATATATGACATATTGGAAGCAGCCATAAAGTAGATTGAAACAGTATATGAAAGTACAAGCATATAACTTTATCACCAACATACCCTGTTTCCCTGAAAATAAGACCTACCCCGAAAATAAGACCTACCCCGAAAATAAGACCTAGTACTATTTTTGGGAATTGCTAAAATATAAGACCTACTCCGAAAATAAGACCTAGTTGTGACCATTCCCAGGGCCAGCAGTGGCATAAGGGGGAACTTGAGGCAGGAGGCAGGAGAGAATCAGTGCTGCCAACGAAGCCAGCGCTAGAGGAAGCGAGGCGGCACCGGAGAGAGCAGAGCCGCATAAGCCGATGCTTCCTTTATAGCACCGGCTCCTGTCACAGGCAAAGTGATACCAAATGCACTCCGCCTGTGAGGAATCAATAGTGAAAGCACGCTTCGCTCATTCTGGCCAGCAATTGGTTAGCAAATTGCTCTTGGAAAGGTACGGCACCCCTGATTGCCCTGATCACCATATTTTTGTACATGAAGACCTACCCCAAAAATAAGCCCAAGTGTGGTTTTTTTGAACCAAAAAAAAATAAGACAGTGTCTTATTTTCGGGGAAACACGGTAATTTCTTCAGCACCAATATTTTACAAGCACATCTGAAATCACTATTACATCGAAACAAAAAACAACACATACAGAAATATTCTTCATTTGTACTTGTCACACAAAGGCATTTAGCTTTCTGAACTCTATGGAGGATTAATTCAAAGACAGTGTCCTGATTATCCTTGGTTCAGCCCAGAAAAAGGCTGTGTCTACAATGTGTAAGTCACCGATTCACTTCACTACTCCTGGTCATCTTTCATTCCAGTCTGTCAGCTTGATGCTGCAAAGTTTTAATTAATTTTTGATGCAAGCCTGTGAGCAGAGGGGTTCAGGAGCAGAACACATAGCTCCTTTCTTGTGGTACCTGAACCTGCCTACAAACTGAATGATAGGGGTGAGGGGGTTGAGCAATTTTGAGTATCTCTTTTCATATCCAATCAGTGCCCTCTATAGAAAGTGGTGATCAAAAGGCTAAACACGAAACTTTATGCTACATCCTTCAATAATGAAACAAAGCAAGACAGAATATTGCCAGAGGTTCCTAAGCTGAGGTCAGGAGTCAAAAACTTGGGTCTTTAGGCCATTCAGAAAGGGTAATTTCTATCAACTAATATGGAAACTGCTACCAGCATTAGAATACTTTGTTCTAGCTTAGCTACTGAATATAATAGTAATAATATTAAAGCCACATTGTATAGAATAGTGTACAACTAATTAAAGAATGAATTAAAATTAGTGTTTAATTTCAGGAAAAAAAAGGTAGAGGGCACAAAGCTGTTTCATGCCTATTTACAACAGTTTAATATCCTAAATTTAGGATGGTAAAGGAAACCCATCCTAAGAGAAATTTAAGGACAGTAATTGTTGACCTTTCTTTCTGAAAATATTAGATACCTGTTTATCATGGTGATCTAATAGCTCTAACGCTTTCTATAGCACTGACCTGAAATATGCATGCAGAAAATAAATTCTGACTTGTCTCTGACTTTTTTGATCTTCAGACTTGTTTTGGATAAATGGCTTGAAACTTATGTGAGCCAGAGACAGCCAGGCAACTAGCACTTTCAGAAGAAGGTCATTGTGGTCAATGGCACCCTCCGTATTTCTCTCCCTACAGATTTCCTTTAAAGTAAATCTGTGTTTTGTCCATTCAGGGCAATGCAACAGGTTTGCTTGAATCCCCCATGCAATATCATACCTAATATATCTATCACCTGGGGTTGATCATTTTTTCATACCCCACCGTCATCCATCAAACTTTTTTAACTTCATGCAGAGATAATTAACTTAGCAAATCAATCTGCCTAACATGCAGGAGCTCAATAATGCTATCCTGTGCATTGTTACCAATATCTGAAAATAGGAGAGATGCAATAAAATAAACACACCTGGAGGGTTGGCCAATAATGTGGGCTTGTAGTGTGAGAGTAAAATATGCCACAGCGTTTGTATTATTTACTGTAATAGTAACCCTCAGCAGGAGCGTCCCGAGGCTGGGTGACACCCGGAGCGGTAACCGAGTGTCACCCCACCGAGACGTCACTGCGCATGCGCGTGACGTCACCACGCGCGTGCACGATGACGTCATCGCACACGCGCAGCGGTATACTGATACCTGGCAGAGAGAGTAGGGGACAGTCACTCAGCGGGATCCCGCCGGGTCCTCTCCTCTCTCCTGATACTGTCGGGCGTTCGGTCCATGACCGAGCGCCCGACTTTTCAGAGGGGGGTGACACCAAAATGACTGTGAGTCATTTTGGTGTCACCCCTCCAATGGTGTCACCCGGGTGCGGGCCGCACCCCCAGCACCCCCCTTGTGACACCACTGACCCTCAGCATTGGTCTTATTGGAAGCAATAATAACCACCATCAGTGGTGTAAGTGGCTGCAATAATCCTTTTTCGTTGGTGGTTAGTGGTAGTAACGTTAACCCCCTAGCATTGGTGGTAAGCGGCAAGCTGTAAAAATTACACCTCCTTTCTCCAGCATTGGTATAGAGTGGCAAGGATTGCATAGAAATGGCAAGTCAATTGAAACTAAGGAGGTTATTCACTAAAGAGCCGAGGGATCCAGCCGTAGCTTCGGGCAAAGTCGTCCGATCTCCATAAGCAGAGCTCCGCCCAATAGTTTTTTATTTATTTATTTTTTCTTTAAAATATATATATATTTTTTTGTTTTCCTATTTCTTATCATTTTTAAAATAATTTTGCAACTTTTTTTCACATTTTTTTCACTTCTTATCTATTCTGCTCGGTACCTCAGAGGTACCGAGCAGACTAGCCGAGCCAAATGCCACTCGGCGGCATTCAGTTAGTCACTCACTGCTGCTCGGCCCCTATGAAAAAGATGTTGGATCGGCTGAGTCGAAGTCACTCTGCACTTCGGCTCAGCCAAACATGCAGAGCATGTTCGGCTGACTGAAGGCAGCCGATCTACGGCTGATTTTAGCCAATGTATGGCTGAAATTAGCCGTACAAGCCAGAAGTGATTAGCCCAACAGCATTCGGCTCACTTTGGCTGGTTTATACACTCGGCTGCCTTCGGCAGCTTTGTGAATAACCCTGTAAATGTTATTGTATCACCCTGTAAGCAGGAGTGCTTAGTAAATTTAGTATTGTCAGATTGTAATCAGTCTGATGCTGATTTGTAGTCTATGCTCATCTGGTTTCCCCTAATCAGTCTGTCATCGTTTGCATCTGCCTGTTGCAGCCAAGAAAACCACAGAGAGCATTTTACAACCCAGCAGTGTTTATTTGTTTATGAAAAGCTAACTGGTACCTGTGCACATACTAACTATAAAATTAGGGGGTCTTTTTTTCAGTGAACTATCTACACTCTAATGTTGAGGTTGTGAAAGCTTTAAATACTGTGCCCATGCTCACTACAATATTTTTGGGGCTCACTTCCAGCATCACCAATCCTCCTCCTCACCACCAGGATCACAACCCTCCTCCTCCTCACCGCCAGAAACCCAACACTCTCCTCCTCACCGCCAGAACCGCAACACTCTTCCTTATTCTCGTATTTTTCTTTGACCTCCTGCTGCCTGCCATAACATTTGATTTGCGAGTGGATGGCAGAGATGGCTTTCTGTGCAAACTACCTGAATACCTGACACTGCGGTGTAGCACAAGCCACAAAAAAGACATAACCAGGGTGTTAGGCAAAACTAGTTTAATGTGCTGGGCATGGGGGTGATGTGGCAAAATGTTCTTCTTTCAAAGCAGTGGAGAAGTGGTCAGTGGACCAACCTTAGGGTTAGCAGCCACAAAAAATTCTGCCAACTCCTCATAGCCAGTTGGCTGGATAGAGCAAAATGACCCCTTTAACTGTCACTTTTTCTGGACAGCTTGGTCTGCATGTAAATGTGGAGCAAAATATAAATAAAGACCTGTGAAATAAAAAAAAGTAATTAATATACTGAGAACTATAGTTAAAGTTATTATCCCCATACAGTTTTCATAATAAAATATCGATTGCTATAGTGGTCTTTTGAACACAGGTCTGAGAAAGATCTAGATATGCACAATCTGCGCAAGAAAATATGTTTACAATCAATATGATATGCTACACCACACACTTACCAGCACAGCAATTAAAGAAGAAAAGCTGACAAAATCTGTAATCCATTTGGGGTGCTTAGGCTTTTGGAACTTACAGCAGTATCACTGCTGTAAGTTCCATATGAATCACTATTATCATAAGTAGTAATCTCAATAAGGGTGGATAATATTCTTGTTTTTCCTGAAAATAAAAAAAAAAAAACAACACACAAATGAAAGTGTGTATACCCCTAAAAGGTATCAGCCAGCTGTAGCGAGCAGATGGGCTCAAATGTATAATATAAGTATACAATTGTCTGGGACCTCTGCTATGTTAGTAACAGCCATTAATCCCTTCAGGATAAGGTGGATGTTTCAAGAGGGAGATCAGAAAAAATGCTTCCAATCCAAAATACTAGACCGGTACGCAGTGGTTTTGGGCACTGGGGTACCAAAAAGGTGGTGGTGGTGGTGTGTTTGAAGAAGGTATGGTCAATTTATATGGCTGTGTTTTTGTTTTAACATAATTCTTGTTTATTAAATTATCCTATTTTATTAAAACAAGCATGAAAAAAATAAGGTATTTAAATTGCCTTGGCCTTTGCCAGGTCTCCTGTCCGGGGGCTTTTGAAGGGGCTTTGTTTCTTTTCTAAGGCCTACAGCAACATAAGGCTGTGATTCTTGGGAGAGTATCACAGTCTAGATCGTATTCACCTACTTTAATGGGTATTGTGATTTAAAAAAAAATAATTTTAAGACCCAAACCCTCACCACCCTCTTGGGGCACTGGTGGCAGGTAGGAACACAGTACCAAATAGCATTGAGCTATTAGATTATTTTTGGGTGGCCTAAGTGCCTATTTGGTTATGAAGGTCATGAGGGTTTGCGATTTTAAAAACCCAAGGTCCCACATGCTTGCTGTCCACTTTCTATGGGAATAAGAGTATGTATACCCTGTGCATTGGACAACATGGACATAGACAGCCAAACATTACAAACTAGATCTGAAGAGTAGATTAGGCTGATTTTCAGCTATTTATTCATCACTATTGAGCACTCTTGCTGAAATCATCAGAAATGAGCTATAATCGGACAATGTCTCTGGGTATCTTTTCTCTGTGCACAGACCAGATGGCAAACAGACATTGAGTAGACCCAGATTTTCTCAAATGTAACAGCTAACTCAGGCTATTTTATTCCCAATCTTCAAGAATATGATTTTCTTAGGCATATATATATACAAAAAAATAATCTAACAGCATGATTCAGGTTTAGATTTGTGGAAAGGGGAAAATATATTTGATCTAAGCTACTAAATTTTAAGGGGAGAGGGCGTCCTCTAGTTTTATTAACTTGATAAATTTTGTTTCCATACAAGATTACGAAAGCAAGCATAAGCATAAAACATAAGAGATTATCCTTCAACTACTGGTATATCTGCTATATACATATTTATTTTACTGTGCTGCCACAAAGACCTGCGGTCGTAGGAAACACACGGTAAAGGGGTCCTGAGGGGCATATAAATAAGCTAAAATTCACTGAGCCTTGAAAGCAAGAAACATCTTTATTCATTTTGTGAAGATATTGGTTGATACATGTTTAGAGCTTTGGTCAATATTAGAGAAAACGACTCTTGTATCTTTGCAAGCCATTTTTAGCATAGTAAGATCTGCTAAAAGAGATGCAGACACTTCTGGCGGTGGGCAAGAACTTTTTCAACCATGTATTTTTTACAGCATTACTAAATCAATTACATCAGCAAAAAAAGATTGTGTTTAGTTTCTCTAAGTGCAGTATAGCAACAATGCTCTTGTTATCATTGAGCACCTCACATTGGTGCTCAATGATAACAAATTAGCTGCTAAACTACCATTGGACACTTGCAAATTGGCCATAGTTCGGTTTCTGTCCACCAGGCAATATGGCATAAAAGCACTTTGCCTTAAAGGTATGATATGAAAGAGGAAAAGCATCAGCTGATTATGTTCTGCATGAGGATTGGGAGAACATTGAACCTAAGGAGAATATCTAGTCCTAGTTTTAACTATTGTGTTGAGTTGTCACTGCCAGGTATCAGGTCATTCTAATTGGTCATGGAAGACACTGTACCTAGGCTTAGATGTTCTACTATCCATCTGGGTTGAAAACACTCCATAAGTTTCCAAAAGTCGATAGAACTGAATGACTTACATACCAGTGACTGCACAACAACTTGACCCAATAATCTTTGAGTTGAAATGTGACTGAATTACTGGGTACATATTTCCTGCCCGGATATTTCAGATGGATAACTGACAACTATAGTAAAAGAAGGAGAAGGAAGAAAAGGAGGAGTATACCATTGTTGATTGTGTATGTAGGGCATTTGAGCATGTGTTTCATTTGTCCATTTTCTGCATTAATGCATTACAGTGTGTGTTACAGAAGAAATTGAACAGTTTGGAAAATATTATTATTATACAGGATTTATATAGCGCAGTGCTTTACAATATATGGAAGACATTACAATTAAAATACAATTCAAGACAAGATGGTAAGGAGGGCCCTACCCGTGAAAGCTTACAATCTAAAAGGGAGGGGCTAGTGATACATGAGGAGGTAGCTGTGTGGGGACGAATTGTTTGAGAAAGTCATATTTCAGTGGTTAAGTTGAGGTAGGATAAGTTTCCCTGAAGAGATGAGTCTTAAGGGATCGCCTAAAGGCAGTCAGAGTGGGAGATAGATGGACAGGTTGGGGTAAAGAGTTCCAAAGAATGGGGGAGACTCTAGAGAAGTCCTGGAGGCGAGCATGGGAGGAGTTGACAAGGGCGCTAGAGAGCAGGAGGTCTTGGGAGGAGCGTAGGGGACAGTTAGGGTGATACTTTGAGACAAAGTTGGAGATGTAACCTGGGGCTGAGTTGTGGATGGCTTTGTAAGGGGTTGTTAATATTTTGAATTTTATCCTTTGGGCGACTGGAAGCCAGTGCAGGGATTGACAGACAGGGGTTGCATATACTGAGCGGTTGGTTTGGGGGATAAGTCTGGCAGCAGCATTAATGATAGACTGAAGAGGGGAAAGCCTGTGTATAGGTAGGCCAATGAGGAGGGAGTTACAATAGACCAGCCGAGAGATAACAAGTGAGGGAATGAGCAGCTTTGGGGTTTCATTGGTGAGGAAGGGGCGTATTTTGGAGATGTTACGTAGGTTAAGACGGCAGGATTTGGATAGGGATTGGATGCGGGGAAAAAAGGTGAGTTCCGAGTCAAAGATGACACATAGCACCCTGCCATGGGGTGGGTTGGGGGGAGGGGGGGTCATACCATGAGCTCAGTTTTTGAAAATTGAGCTTTAAGAAATGTTTTGACATCCAGACTGATATGTCAATTAGTAAGTTAGTGATACGTAAGGAGACTGAGGAGTTGAGTTGTGGAGTGGCGAGATATATTTGAGTGTCATCAGCATAGAGATGATACTGGAAGCCATGTGAGGTGATCATCAACTGACCAAGAGAGGAGGTGTAGATAGAGAAGAGAAGGGGTCCAGAAGTTCACAGAGTTTGCATTGGGATCTAGTTTCTGCTGCTGCTGCTGGTTACTGAAAACGTATATATTTACACTCAGCAACAGACACTCATTGTGTGCTGGACAGTCCTGTAGCAGATTAGGGACAGATCACAGAGTGCTTACAGGGAGAGCTGGTTGTTGCTGCTGATTTCTGATATTGTCTACATTAAATTGTGGCACAGACACTGTGTGTTGGACAGACTTGGAGCAGATATGGCTAGATCACCAAGTCTAAACAGATAGTTTCTGGTATCCCACAGTGTGTTTGCAGGGAAATACCTGCTTGTGTATTAGCAACAATTTCAGTTGCTTTTTGGTTTCGGGGCCCCCTTTCTTTTTTTATGGTGGGTTTCTTTTTTTAATTAAGTTTTTATATTTGCCTTTTGCTTTCAGGTTTTTATAAAAGGTGTTTAGGGCTTAATGTGTAAAAAAAAAATATAAGACACTGTCTTATTTTCGGGGAAACACGGTAGTGAAAGTGCCTTTAAGTGTAGTTCCAATCTGCAGTTAAATTTGAGAAACACCCACTGAGTTTGTTTTGTGTTTCCATTAACAGAACAAACCTAACAAAAATATTAAAACACATTACTTACTTTATTAGTTGTTCCCTTGGAGCAGTCCTTTGGGCAAACTGCAAGATATGCTGTGCAATTATTGCGGCAAACTGAGGGAAAGTGCATTAACCCAAGCCTTGAGAGCTTAACCCTTTATTAGAACAGACAGGTCAAATCTATATATGTAAAAAATAAGTAAAGGTCATCCGACCAGCTTTCTCAATTCAGAAGTACAAAAATGATCTGGGAATAAATATGGTGAATGTTGCTCCAATCCACATAATCTGTTAATCGCAACCAGGTGTTAATTTCATTTGAATAATTGGAGCTAGGAGCTGTTAATAACCTGCCCAGAGAGAGGTGTTAAAACAGCAGTGTATGTGGCAGACAATAGATGTCTAACTCCCCAACCTCTATTCAAGCTTGGCTTCTCCATTTTTACATACATGGCCTCTTTTACACCTCTGTTAAACCAGTCCTCCTCCGTGTCTAGTTGACTGTCTTCAAAGGAATGACCTTTTTCCTTTAGATGTAGGTATACTGCTAAATCCTGACCAGAGGGTTTGGCTCTTCTATGCTGTGCCATACGCTGGTGTCGCTGCTGTTTTGTTTCACCAATATACAATTCAAAGCACTCTTCACTGCAATGAACTGCATACACTATGTTGTTCATCTTGTGTTTTGGGATAACAAGCCCCTGTGTGATAGCATTCGGAGGTGACAGGCTCTCTTTATGAGCCTGCCCTCTAGTACGGAAGATAGAGCACACATATGCTCTATCTTCTGTACAGTTCATGTTGTGACAGCTGACACAGGAGCGCTGCGAGTACACCTGTCCTGTGTCACTGATCACGAAGCAGAGCAGAGAGCGGAGGTTCTCCGCCCTGCTCCCTGCTCTCCATCCTGAACTGCCTTGCCGAGGGCTGGGATCCTCCGGAAGAGCAGAGGAACCTGAAAACCAAGCGTCCTCCCAGCACCCAAAGCTCGGTATACCGCGAGCTACTGCTCGCGGTATATTGAGACGCCGCAGCCGTAACGGATCCCAACAATTATGTCTGGATCCACCCAGCTGCGTGAGTGACAGCTGGCTCTGCCTATCTAGAGGTAGAGCCAGCTGTACTAGCCCCCTCCCCCATCCGTTCCGCCAGTCAGCGCTGGAGGATCAGACAGGGGAGGGGGAATCCAGTCCCTCCCCTGTCACGGCTCCCTGCCGGCACAGGATCGAGAGGTGAGCGAGCGCCGGTATGTGTTCGCTCACTTCCCGATCTACTGAGCTGTCTTGTGACAGTTTCATTCAGATTATGAGGCTGAGTGAAAATCACTCACCTCATAATTCTCCTTGAATTAAGAGCTTTAGGTTCAAGTCCACCTTGAGTCTCACCCGAACCCAGTTTGCTTGCAGTTCACTGAACAGCCAAACTAAGTGGCCAGATTTGACCACTTCACCAGTTGGCCTGAACATCCGGCTGCTGCATACAGAACTTATCCTTTTAGTGGTGGTATCAATACTGCCCCGTGGAGGCAAGGTACCTTGTTAAGGGGGCTCCTCATGTGAAGGTACTGTCCCAATGTTCAGGGTATGTTGCCTGGTATGGTTCAGAGGATGGGGGGCACACCCTGGCTACCCCGCACCTTTCCTAGCCAGCAAGGCTGCATGTCAGGAAAAATTTTGGGGGAACTGAAGTCATTTTTTTGCCTGGGGTCCCCCTCAAAATTCATACCATATCCTTATCCAGTGAACCCCATGCTGTTTTTTTAACAAACAGAATGAAGCCATCCAGAAAATAGCAAGATTTGGCTCCTATAGAAATTAAAGGGGTTTGGGCACTATTTTCGGGGGTTCACCTATTTCCTGCTCGGTTCAGAGAACATGCAGCATACCAAACTTTGCTTGATTCCCTCTTTACTAGTTATGATCAGATACAAATCTTGAAAAGTTGCAAACAAACAGTCAGGTCAACACAAAGCATATATATGGGAAAGTCCGTAATGCACAGCATAACTACAGTGCAGCATAGTGCTCCTGCTACCCCATCTAAATTGGCTACTAGCACAATGAATCAATCCCACTTGTTCTGAGCTCACAACAGCAAGATTAAGGGCCCATTCACACCATAGAATTGTGCTATAGGCACAATTTCTGTGGCTCCTTTTGGTCTAGGGTTTAAAAATAAAAAAGATACACTCACCCGATTCTCGATCCCGTTGGACTGTTAGACCGGTCCCTGCAGCCTCTTCCTCCCTGGGCTCTGGCGGTCACCTCCACAAGATCAAGGATCTGGTGAGTGTATCTTTTTTATTTAAGTCCCTAGACCAAAATGAGCAGTTGACCCTTGCAGTGCAGGGGCAGCCCCAATGCAAGGGACCATTTGTAATTTGGCTGGAGTCCTTTAAGCCCTCAACTTTGCTCAAATTGGCCAGTGGCACAACAGTTTTATAGAAGGAAAGAGTGTCAGAACTGGGTCACACTAAGTAGGGCTAAGCGTAGGCTGAAACCTCACTGAAAGTCTCCTTACTTCTCTTGGCCATCCAAAGCAGCAGCCTTGAACAGGCAGGTGTCTCTTCCACAACTGCTGGAGTGTAAGAATAAAATGTCCCCTAATTACCCCATGCCAAGTATATCGATGCCAGCTTAGCAAAAATGCTGTCTTTACAGCCGATCCCCCTCCAGCCAGTGGTGTTGGTCCCCTTCTGCCAGTTTATGGCCTATGCTGCATCACAGTGGCAGGTATCAGACAATATATTTTTGTCAGCAGGTCTTGACTGCCCTCCACTGGCGTGCACAGTGGTAATATCTCTGTTTTGCTGGACCACTCTGTCAGAGTCAGGGTCCATATAACCACATACAAGTGGCCCAGCAAGCATGGACAGGGTATAACACATATTATACATGTCTGCAATCTAAGGCACTGCTGCCTCTAATAGGTAGTTCCAGAAGATTTACAGTAAAACTGAAGCCAAAACTTTTTTTAGTTTTGGATAGAGTAGGGGAGGGTTAATACCCTGCCAGCTTTTTTGTGCCATCTGTGTCCCATTGGGGACATTTCCCTTCACTTCTTGTCCAATAGCCACAGGAAGCAGTAAGAAGAAATCCCTCCAAAGTAAGAGAGATCCTTTGTGGTCAGTAGGGTCACCAGAAATAGTGTCTCCATTGGAAGATTTCCTATCTAGTCCTGTTCTGGTGACAACCCAAAATGTGGGATGTTCTTTTATTTTTAGTGATAACATTCACCAGGCCAAATAGAGAGGGTGAATATCTCTAGCAGGAACACACACAACAATAAATACCTGACAGGTGTTCTAATGCCTCTCCACTCTATCCAAAACTAAAAAAAAAAAGGTTTGGCTTCAGTTGCTCTTGGATTTGGTAAGATCTGGTGATGCCAGTCAACTGCTGCCCACTGTTTATCTTGCTTGAGGCTCTGACATAAGAAAGTAAAGTTAAGTCAACTTCAGGGAAACCACAAGCAATACTAGTGACTAGTCCTTTGCCCTCTTCTTGACTTTTTTTTAGACACAACTTCCAGAATTTTGTTCCTCTTTACAAAATGTGTGAAACCAAGAACAGTATAGGAGACATAAGGGTCTATTCATGAAGCTGCCGAAGGATCTAGCCGTAGCTTCGGCCGATCCTTTGGCTAGCTTCGGCACCAGGACCCCTTCGGTTCGGTGCTGTAAATCAGGACTCAAGGAGTCCATGTTATATTAATGAATTATATATATATGTACACATGTATGGGCACCAAAAGGAGGTAGCTTGATTTCAATGTAACATTGTATCATGTCAATGACATTTTAATTGTAACCAAGTCTTTATGTATTAAATATACGTTTATACAAAACCATGTATGTTTGATGGACGTTCTGTATGGTTTGGACACTTTTAAAGCCCCGCTTTTCTTTATCTCTCTTGTATACAAATCTATAAGAATAGGCCGAACAGCAGTGAGTAGCCTGCCGGAGGTTCGGCTCAGCCGATCCCAATGTTGGATCGGCTGAGTCGAACTCCTTCTGCACTTCGGGTCAGCCGAACATGCTGAGCATGTTCGGCCGACCCGAAGCCATGCGAAGCAAGCCGATGTACGGCTGATTTCAGCCGATACAAGCCTGAAGTGAATAGCCGAACAGTGTTCGGCTCACTTCACTTGGGGTCGGTTGTTCACTCGGCTGCTCTCAGCAGCTTAGTGAATAGACCCCATAGTCTAAAAAACCAGGATCTCTGTTTAACAGAGAGAAAGTTGGAATTCTTGTTTGAATGGATTTCCCTGCCTCCAGTTGTCACATACACTGCTTCTTGGATGCTAGGTGCAATCAGTTATTCCACTTGAACACGGCCGTTTGTTTTAGTTGTTTCGCCTGAAAGCAAAGACATAGTTCTAGAAATGCTTGCTTTACTTTTTTCATGTGCTTTTCATGCATTCTTCAGTGGAATCAGCAGAAAATGGAGGTGAGCTTGTCTTTAGATGTTTAAGGAGCAACAAGTAAACTGAATAGCTAATGCTCTCCAGCAAAATCGGCAACCGTTCTAAACTGTACTGGGACCCAAAAGGAAGCAGTGGAAGCATGCCGAGGATCAGAGAGAAGTGGACCTAGGTTGGCCTAGTAGGTTACAATAGCTAGAGGAAAAGCAGAATACCTGAGCATACTAAAGTAGTATTAACCACTTCCGGGCCGCAATACGTCTATAGACAAGTGGTTAAAACAAGAACACTGCAGCAGCCATGTTCTTGGTGTTGTTTTTAACAGTCAGCGATGTCTGTTAATCCACAAGCAATTCGGCGTCTATACAGCCGCCGGATCGTTTGTACCCCCGTGCGGCGCCCGGGACTGGCTTGGCGGGTCTCCTTGCAATGATCGGAGAGAGGCTTGACATGCAATTTTAAGGCTTGACATGTTTGGTATCTATTTACCCGACGTGACTCCATCTTTTTATTCTACAGGGGCTTTGCATTCAGAAAATATATAATTGTTTGAGGGTTTGAAGCTGTTTTCTAGCCAAAAAATTATATTTTATCATGGGTGTGCAAATAGTAAGAAAATGCATTGGCAGCAAATGGTTAAACCCACACGTATCATTTAATGTTTCTCTCTAGATCCATGTGTATAGCGACACTGTTAATGCTTTTTCGAATCTAGTTCCAAAGGATATATTCTACCTTTTCTGAGAAGACTGTGCTGTACTCCACCGCGACTCTCTCTGCAGTTTCCCCAAACTTCCCAATGTGGAGCATGCACTGTTGCATGCAAGGGCTGACTAAAGGAGAACGACCTGTCTAATAGCTTGTGGGCGGGCAGTGCTGCAGTTCACAGATAGGCATATCTGTGTCTGTGCTAGATTGTTGCATACATAGCCTAGTCTCAGGAATGTACATGTATGCCATTTCCAGATCTTTTTCATATGGTTTAAGTTATTTTTTTTCTAAAGCTAAAAATAAGACTGCTTGCCACATAAAGTGACATTAAAGTCACATTTTTTTTCATCCTTCCTCCCATTCTGATTTAAGACTTATTCCACTTGTATTCAGCAATCCCTCCAGCACTGGTGGCAGTCTGTGATCCAGGGCAGACTCCTGTCTTGTTGGTGTCTGTCTGATGTGCATGCTCCCAGCTCTGTGCATTCAGCTCCACTGACTTTTCTCTTCTCCCCGCCGAAGATCTCTACTGCGCATGCGCCCGCCCCATCTTGAGGGGCCGTGGAGGATGAAGCTTCAGATATTGAGACTGGAGCGAGCGGCGGAGACACACCTTTTTGGTAATTAATTATTATTTTTTTGCATATATCTACTGCTGGCTAGCAGTAGATATATGCAAAAACAAAGGAGAGTTACATTCTGCATTTGGGTCTCACCTGGGCTGTATTTGTGTCTCACCAGGACTGCATGCAGATCTCACCAGGGCTGTGTTTGGGTCTCACCAGGGCGGCATTTGGGTCTCACCAGGGCTGCGTGCAGATCTCACAAGGGCGGCGTTTGGGTATCACCAGGGCGGCGTTTGGGTCTCACCAGGGCGGCGTTTGGGTCTCACCAGGGATGTGTGCAGATCTCACCAGGTCTGTACAGGTGGGTGCCGGGCTCTCTAGGGCTCTGCGGGTCAGTGCCGGGCTCTCCAGGGCTCTACAGGTGGGTGCTGGGCTCTCCAGGGCTGAACGGTGGGTGCTTTATGGCTTCCTAGGGCAGGCTGCCCACTAAAGAGCTCTATTTCTAACTCTGTGTATCTGCTGTTACTTCCATTGGATGTCTTGGTGATGACCAGGTTTACTGTCTAGACCTTACTTTTGACTGATCTCCACCTGCTCTGACCCTGAGCTATGTCTCTTAATTTACCTTAGCCTCTGACTCGGTACCTCACCATGGTAAACTAACCTCCTAGCAGCTAACTCCTTAGCCCAACGCTGGCTGAATTAGAGATAGTGTCCTTGGCAAAGGTATTTTGCCATCCAGCAAAACATTCTTGACATCCTTAGTTCCTCTCCACAGATCCCCATGCTTCGGTGAAGGTTCTGTACAAGATGCCCAGCCATGACAATGACTTTCATTTAGTGGAAATTTTTTACATTAAGTGATCCTGCAGACTTTTCATGTTGGAATCAACTGTTCACACAGACATATCCAACCGCCACCTATAGCAAGTTTAGGTCTGTAGCGTAAGCTCTAGAATGAGTGCCGGGTTGCTATGGGTAACAATTCAGTTTCATCTTTCCTGAGCTTTTGCGTTAGCAGACATTAGAAAACAAAATGTGAATCTGTTATTAAGAAGAGCACATCTTTTAAATCAGTTTTTATAAACTAATTTCTGTTAACGTCATGACTAAATATGGAAGGGCTTGTGTTTCACTTAGTAAACCTGATTATCCCTTTTATTTTCTAACCTGCCCCAGCACAATGAGAAAGTGTAGCTCATTTGCTATGCAGTTTTTCCATGTAGGCCTGAGTGTATGAAGACACTGACATGTAGACATGTAAGCCTGAGTGTATGAAAACACTGATATGTAGACATGTAGGCCTGAGTGTATGAAGACACTGACATGTAGACATGTAAGCCTGAGTGCATGAAGACACTGACATGTAGACATGTAGGCCTGAGTGTATGTGAGAGATGAGGAACAAGGATTAGTATATTTATATAACTAACATAATTAATTCAAAAATTAGTATTGCAATGTTGCTTATGTTGAGATTAATCCAATTTAAAATACAGTCTTTGCAGAATACTTAACATACATACCATTATGTTAAAATAAGAAACTCAAGTTACTTCTAACCATTTGTTAACGGGATCCCTAAATCGGTAACTAGGGAGCCTTCAGGCTTTTTTATTTAGGTGATCCAAATAGTAGGTATAATAAAGCTCAGTGACCCCTAGCAACCAGTCAGGTTTCTTAGTTTACATTAAATCAGTGAAAGATAAACAATAATTGGTCGCTGTGGGTAACTGCACTTTGTCCTTTGCCTTATTAAAGGAAGCTTGTGCTGAAAGAAATGCAGGGCACCTATTGCTGACCTTTTTCTGAAAATAATAGTTGCCTAGCCGTCTCTGGTTTCTATAGTTTCTGATAACTGACCTGGAAGGAGTATGCAGTAACTGGTCAGAACGTAAACATGATTTTACTGGGTAATGCCACTGGGATAGCTAAACAACCAGGAAACTAGCATTTCCAGAAAGTGAGGTCAGCAAAGCCTACCCATTTCCCCTTTAAGCACACATTTGTGTAAATTTACACCCGTCCTTGAATATCGCTGTTGTGTTTTCCCTGCTGCCCTTCTAGCCTCTCTTTCTATGCTATTTGTACCTGTCAGCCAACCTGACTTCAATAGCTAATCTTCTAACAACAGGTACGGCAGCGAAGGGAGGAAATTGCTGGGAGAACAGCAGTGGGTCATCACAGATTGCTCTGAAAATAAATGTAACTGGCAGTCATTTGAAAATGTAACTTTGCATACAGAAATCCTAATTAATTTAAACCTAGAAATTAAACGATGCATTTTGTGGCTCCTCTCTGTCTTCTTGCCATTTTGCTTTGAAGTCCAATTACGGAGTTAGGGAAAACAGTGTGCTATTAATAACAAGATTTAGGAAGGTACAAAATGTTTTTGTTTCCTGAAATGTGTAGTGTAATTTGGAAGGGTGATGTTAAAGAGACTCTATGGGGTCTATTCACTAAGCTGCCGAAGGATCCAGCCGTAGCTTTGGCTGATCCTTCGGCTAGCTTCGGCCCCAGGACCCCTTCGGTTCAGTAGAACCGAAGGGCTGCTGTACGGGCTATTCACCATAGCCCGGACAGCTCCCGAAGTTGGCCGAGCGGCTCAGTCGAGTCGAAGGCATATGCTTTGGCTCGACTGAGCCAAGGTGAAAGCTGAAGCTGGCTGAGGTACCATGTAGAAAAAAAACAAGTGAAAAGAATGATCTTGTCACTACGGCTTAGCCGAGCCAAAGCATATGCGTTTGGCTCGACTGCCTTCGGCTGCTGTACAAACTATTAAAAATAGCCCATACAGCAGCTCTTCAGTTCGACTGAACCGAAGGGCAAAGGCGGCTGAAGCGAGCCAAAGGATCAGCCAAAGCTACGGCTGGATCCTTCGACTCTTTAGTTAATAACACCCTTGGTCTCACCAGCCACTGGATCAGTATGACAGCCTGGCAACTAACATTTTGAGAAGAAGAGGTAAAATATGGCAGCCTACATATTACTCTGGTACTGTTTAAAGTAAGCCTCCAACATAACACTTTCAAGAAACATATTTGATAGAGATAAGTACAGAGTCTGCCTTTTCTAGTGGCATACTGGTACTTGTGGTCCCCCCACAGTCTCACACTATAATTATACATCTGACATACTGTATACCACAGTGCTGTACAGAGAACACTGAGCCAGTCACATTAGTCTCTGCAGAGAGGAGTTTACACTCTAATGCAGAATGGCACCAGCTGCAGGGGGACTACACACCCCAGCAATACATTATACAGCAATGCAGAACAGTATATGAATTGGACTCAGGACTTTGCAACACACTGGACTGGTCATTGTCCCTTTTCCTGCACACGCAGCTCCTTAACTGCCGCTGCTGGGCACTGGCCTCCTCCACCTCCACTGCCGGACACAGTGGACCGGCACTACCGTGCCCTGGCCTCTGCCAGACCGGCAATGCTGGGCTCTGGCCTTCTCTGCCGCCAGACCAGCACTGATAAGCTCCCGGGCTCCTCCTCCGCTGGATGCTGCTGGGCCCTGGCCTCCCCCTGCCACCAGACCATCACTGCTGGGTCTCTGGCCTCCTCCGCCACCGGACCAGCACTGCTGGGTCCCTGGCCTCCTCCGCCACCGGACCAGCACTGCTGGGGCCCAGGATCCTCCGCCTCCTGACGGGCACTGCTGGGACCTAGCCTCCTCCGCCTCCTGACAGGCACTGCTGGGACCCAGCCTCCTCCATCGCTTCCCCCTGTCAGTGGGCCCCCCAGCCTTGGTCAGGTCAGTCAATCCACCCCTGGTGGGAGGCCCGGGCCCCCCAGGCTGCCTGGACACCTTACATGGGTATCGGCCTTAACCCCTGATGGCGGCCCTGCAAGTAAGGGTGATGGAGTAATTTTACATAGCTGGAAATATAGCATGGGACATGAGAAAAGTGGTTTAATTTTCAGGCAGGTGACAGAAACTTCCAAGATTTATTAAAAGTAAGTAAATAAGTAAGTAAGTAAGTAAGTAAGTAATTCAACCTATCCACCCATAAATGAGTGGACCTGGCCCTTAAATTGAACCTGTACTGTAATACTCATACCACTGTTTTAGAGCATACAGGGAGCCTTTTTAAAAGTTTTGGATAGAGTGGAGAGGGAATAAAACACCCGTCAGGTGCAAGATTCACCCTCTCCATTTTACTTATCACTGAAAGTGATATGTAAAGAAAATCACAAATTTTGGGTTGTCATCAGAACAGGCATAGATGGGAAATATTCTACTAGTGGTGACCATGCTGACCACCAGGGATTTCCCTCTTTATAGAAGGGAGTCCTCTCACGTCCTGTTCTGGGAAGTGTCCCTAATGGGACATTGGGACATTAATGGCAAATGAAAAGGTGACAGGGGTTATAACCCTCCCTTACTATAGCCAAAACTAAAAAAAAAGCTTTGACTTTGGTTCTACTTTAAGGCGGATCTCCAGGCAAACAGCTAAAAACATAGATGCAATACATACTGTATATGAGAGCTGTTTTACCTGCCTAAGGATGTGTATTTGTGTTCGCCCAGTTCTGAGATGTATCCTGCTCTGCTATACAGCACAGCCCAGTCTGGAAGAACAGACCCAATTTTTTTTCTGCTGCAGTTCAATAACACTTTCAGACCTTGTCTGTTCCCCATCATGTAACTGGATAGTGAATGGGAAAGCAGCAGACTCATAGGGGTCTATTCACTAAGCTGCCGTAGGCAGCCGAGTGACTAATGCTGTTCGGCTATTCACTTCAGGCTGGTACAACTGATTCCAGCCGTATATCTGCTGAAATCAGCCGTACATCGGTTTGCTGCAGCTGGCTTTGGGTCGGCCGAACATGCTCAGCATGTTCGAACGTCTGGAAGTGCAGAAGGAGTTTGACTCAGCCGATCCAACGTCTGGATCGGCTAAGCCGGACCTCCGGCAGGATATTCGCTGCTGTTCGGCCTATTCTTATAGATGCCGAACTGCAGTGAGTGAATAGCTGAATGCCGCCGAGCAGCATTCGGCTCGGCAGTTCTGCTCGGTACCTCTGTGGTACCGAGCGGAATAGAAAAACAGTTAAAAAAGTAGTAAAAAATGGGTTTGCCTCTGTGCAGGAAATTCCTGTTATAAAGACCAGTCACTGCTGGTCTCACTCTTTCTGCAAGGTGACTGGTCTTGTATACGCCCCCTCCTCTAGTTTACTACAGACAGCCTGTAGTGGTTGGGGCCTGCTGGGTCCCTCCCACAGCTCTGCTCACTGCACAAGTTACAGAACAGGCAAGTCTCTGCCACAAACATCTCTTTGACTAATTTAGCACCTGCTAATTAATCAGAAAGTCTTCTATGACTCAGTCCAAAACATATCATAGGGGGGGAAATTGAGTTGTTGTCTACATAGACTGCTCCTATCTAAATCCTTATTCTGTGCTACACAAGGAGCAGAAGTTCATGTGGGAGCTGGAGGTGCCTGAGGGTACATGATACCGGAGGACCAAAACTGAAGTCCATTCAGGATAAAACCTGTCTACAAACACACATATCAGAGTGTATGCACAGCTGCTACCTCTGGTCCAGTTCTGTCCAGCTTCCCACCCAGCTTACTGATGTTACTGGTTGCCAGGAACTAGGCGGGACACCAGATAGAGCATCCAGCTCAGCTCCTGGCAACCAGTGACATCAGTACACTGGGTGGGACACTGACCACAGGGTCACAGATTGCTAAGAGCTCTTAGCAACCTGGGACGCTCTGGCCATAAAGGGGATGTGACTCAATTAGATGCTGCCTCGGGTTGCCTCATTATAGGCATAGCCCCAATTAGATCCCTGAAGATTTGTACTTTTACAGTTAGAGCCTGTTGCCTAGGGAAGGCTATTGTGTGTAATAGCTAGTTTTCTATCTGAAATGCAAAGTAAAAGGACATTATTAGACTCAGGCTCTGTTTTAATCTATAAGCATGCAACTAGTTAAATGGTATTCATTTTGCTTTTTTCTTACTAAGTCGACCTTGTTAGAAGATTTCCTTCAAATACCTACACTTCTTGACCAACTCTTAACTCTTACACATACATATTTTACAAATATACAGACACGCTCTCTCCAGCTGTCATTTTCCACAGTAAAGTTAAATCTGATTGGCTGCTATGAGTCTACATAGACAGTTCTTATAAGGTGTGTAAAGCCAAAACTTTTTTATTCGTTTTTAGCTAGAGTAAGGAAGGGTTAAAACCCCTATCAGGTTGTTATCTTTTGTTGCCTATGTTATGATGGGGAGATTTCCTTCTGCTACTTGTTCTAGAGACGCAACAGATACGAGATAAAGATAGAGGAAATCTCTCCGAAGTCACTGAAATTCCATCTTAGAGAACTGTGGTGGGGGATATAGGGGATCCCGTTGTAGAATAGAGGAAAGTCACCCCCTAAGCCCTCATCCACTTCCCCCACCAGTCAAAGAGCTCAGCCATGCTCACAACTTCGACAAAGAAGCCACACACCGATTATATGTTATGCTGGGAAGATTTCCTTTTGCTTCCTGTTTCAGAGACACAACAGATTAGAGAGAAAGGAAGAGGAAATGTCTCCAAAGTCAATGAAATTCCATCTTAGAGAACTGTCATGAGGAAAAGTGTCCCAATTAGGGGATCCCATTGTAGAATAGAGGAAAGTCACCCCCTAAGCCCTCATCCACTTCCCCCACCAGTCAAAGAGCTCAGCCATGCTCACAACTTCGACAAAGAGGCCACACATCGATTATATGTTATGCTGGGAAGATTTCCTTTTGCTTCCTGAGAGAAAAGAAGAGGAAATGTCTCCAAAGTCAATGAAATTCCATCTTAGAGAACTGTCATGGAAAAAGTGTCCCAATTGGGGGATCCCGTTGTAGAATAAAGGAAAGTCACCCCCTAAGCCCTTATCCACGTCCCCCGCCAGTCAAAGAGCTCAGCCATGCTCACAACTTTGACAAGGAAACAGGAAGCCACACACAATGATGCGAGACCTTGAAAACTTTTATTGGATTCAGACATGAGCTCTTGCATTGGGTGAAACGTGTTAGAGGGGTTGTCCCAGGTGGGAATGTATTGAGCCATGTCTGGATCCAATGTCCAATGTCTGTTTATTTGTCGATTTTGCTTCACCCATCACTTTACATCTCACTGTCAATGGTCACCAGGACAAATAGAATGCGCAATCCCCCCAGTGGTAACACAGACATAAAAAAAAAAACCTGAAAGGGGGTTCTAACTCTTTCCTACTATACCTAAAACTTAAAAAAAGTTGCTTTTAGATAAACTTTTAACAGGATAAATATAGGAATAAGGTTCGCTGGTAAAAATAACAAACATTATGGCAAACAATGTATGTTACAGTTTAGTAAATTGAGTGGAATACCTCCTAGAATAATATGATTCTAATTACAGTACATCTGGTTACTCATGGATCGAAAACTTATATTTTATAGTAAAAACGGTATGTATTTGGTCATAGTAAATAGTCTACACATTTATGGTTAAATAATTCATTCAAATTTCAATTACCTAACAATTTAACCAATCACAGCACATATTCAATTACGCAATTAGCACATTGTAGTTGTATTAACATGCAATCAACACAAATCAGTCTAATAGAATCAACAATCCTTTCAAATTCTAGTGGGACACAATCTGACTTGTCTAATCAGAACTGGAGCAACTACAATTACCCCTGTTTGTTTTATTCTTACCGAAAAAAGTATACCGGTATTGTAAAACCGCTATCAGTACGGACAAATTGATTATATAGGCTGTTTATATTGTTTATATATCTACTTTATCAATGTGTACAGTATTTTTTAGGTTAAAATAATATTTCACCTTTGATTTTAGGGACCCTTCTTGATCCAGTCCAGGTATAGCTGTCTAAATAAGAGTTCTTTTTGTACACAGTTCCACACGGCTTTGTGAAAATCATCTTATATACAGTATACAGACACCAAAATCTGCAGTTTCTGTCTACTTTTCCCTTTCAGAACTGGCCAGGGTGCTGCTCTGTGTACAAGTGATTACTGCCCACAGAAGCAAGCAGCGAGAAGTACACAGGAAAAGGGGGTGCTTTGTTTTGAGGGTTCTGGTTATTTCAGCCTTTGTCATCTTCCTCCTCAGTCACCCATCATCTGTCCTTAAAAACCAGAGTTTGCAAAGTTGTGAAGTAGCTCCTGCGAAGTACGTCAGCCTGTTTCAAACTTGCACATCAAGCTGTGAGCACAGTTTCTTTGTTCTGCTGGGAAGAGCTGAAGAGAAAGGGAGGGAGAGGACATCCAGTAACAATGAACTCCTTCAATTCTGGGGGATTACATACCCCCCTTTATGTGTCTTACCTGCATCATTTACATTATGAAGAACTTCCTCCTGTAAACAATCACCACGCCATCAGAAAATATTTACAGAGCAATGACTTGCATTTAGCTTGCATTAGTTTTTTTTTTTCTTCCCCAAATCTTTGTCCTCTGTAAAGAAGCTTTGGACTTTTTATATGCTCCAGGTAAGTGACATTGCCATTATGCTATGCTTTTGAATATGTCTTGAATATGTTGCCATTATGTTACTATTATCTTTCTTTGTATTTATAGAATAGAAGACTGTTTAAAAATAATGTTTAAACTGTTTAACTGATGATTTCAAAGCACACTAAATATTTATAAATACATTTATAAATAAATCCTTACCATTTTCCAGATGTAAACAACAAAACTACAGCAGGGCTGATGGTCATTGCTCAGCATCTCCCCATTGCAAGTAACTGCTAACTTTACTAAAAAGTCAACTATTTCTGAGCAAGTTTCTTGCTGCTGCTGAGCACAGAGTTGCAAGCAACTTACAGAACAAAGCCACAACGATTTTTTTTTAGCTGTAGTTCAAGGGCTGTGCCTTTAAAGGCTGTGTGTTTGTTTTGAACTGCCTCCTCCTCCCTCTCTACTGTTGGAAGAACGTGTAGTTAGTAAGCAGAAAAAGGGATGAAGAGCTGACTACCAACTCCACTCTGGGAAAAGACAACTTTTATAACAGAACACCCCCCTTCTTGCTGTTCCCTTATCATATACACAATACTTGTATGCAGAAGGGGATGGTGGAAAGTCAAAGGCACAAATGCACAGTTGCTGTGGATACCCATCCCTTGTCCTGCACCCAGAGTATTTTTTTTTGTTTGGTGGGAGGTGCTATCAAACTCATTCTTGGTCCCAAATAGTTTTGTGAAACAAGTGAAAGTTCGGGAGGATTGAGGCAGACTTGTTTTCCAGGGAGAGCTGCTGCAGATGCCGCTGTCTGTGCAACAGGTAGGATGGTGTAACGCCTAGCTCATCTCTTTGTTGTTGAACCTAAGTCCAAGGACAATGAGCTATAGGGAGGGGAGTGGACAGGACGGGACAGTGAAGAAGGGGGACTGCATGCTTCACACCTAATATCTTCATCAGCATCAGGATCTGCCTCTCTCTCTCTATGCATTTCACTCCCTTCCAGCTTTTAACACGTGAAGGGGATCAAGTTGAATTACAGGAGCCGAGTCAAAACAAAGAGGGACATCCTTGGACACTTGGGCTCTTGTTCCTCTCACTTGCTGTTCTGAGGGTTGTGTCTTACAGGAGTTTTTTTTTTTAATCCAACACCCCCCTAAGTGTGCCTGGCTTGGGGTGCAGCTGATGTGGGGCAAAAGTTTTCCTGATCAAGTCAGAGTCTTGGAAGAACATTTGGGTGGATGTGGGCTCCTGAGTAGACAAGGGAGGAGGGTGAGGGTGGGAGTGAGAAACCTGCTGCTGCAGCGCTCCAGTTCTTTGTTTGCTCCGGGAACTTGAACAAAAGAAAAAGTCTCAAGAACTCTTTATCTGCATCCCTATCTCACAGCCAGTCCCTCACTTCCATGCCTTGCAATGTGAAGTCTCCCCAGCTGCTGCGACTTCAAGCTCCTGGATACCTGCGAGTCACAAAGGAGCTTTTGAAGTTTCTTTGTGGAGGTGAGTTGCAATATGTAAGTGGGATGTGGGTGGGCAGGAATCAGGTGTAGCCTTCAGCTCACTGCAGCTCATTTTTTGTTTTCTTCCAAAACTGAGCATTTACTGTAGGCAATGTTAGCACGTTTTGTTTTTTTTCTGCTGAGGAAGGAGTTAAACTTATTTTTAAACTTTAAAGAACTTTTTTTCAGCCTAGGAGTTAAAATGATAAGTCCCTTTGTCCCTGATATATCTTCTCTCTCTCCCTCTCAGGCATGACACTAAATAGCACCTGGAGTAAAGAATATTCACCAGCACTCATTATTTACTCAGAAATGCAGTTTAACTATTATTGCCAATTAATTATGCATCTCATTATGCTAAATATGTTTACACAGAAGCTTGCTGGAAAAGTTTACGCAGTGTATTTTTTACGATTTCGATCCTTTTTAAGCTGGTACGCAAGATTACGCAGTAGAAAAAAGTTGCCAAACTTTTAATAAAGTTTGCTTCTAGCATAATTGTGCACTTTGTTCTTTTTTTAAGCAATTTTTTTTGTTCTGTTTGCATTTATTTGCCCATTTGTAATGAAATGACAACATGTGCACTTGCATTTGCTGTACATGGTTAAACATCTGAATAAATGGGATGGGCAAATATGAAAAGTGGAAGATCATATCTACAAGTTTAAACTATATACATATTTTGGTTATCAGAAAAAGTAATAATATTATTTGTAAAAAAAAGTTGTAAATATTATGATATGGTTGTGTTTTCCATTGTTCTAAGGGAGTGACGCAGATAGGTCACAAAGTTAGGGCAGTCCCCTTATGCAATTCCTACTCTATTGTTCAAACACATACGAAGGAAATAGTTAAATCTACATTCAAGGTTTAGTATGTTGTACTATTTTGTATGACTGGATGTGTTTGTGACCACATAAAAGCGATTCATCCAGATGTTAGACAAAAGAATGTTCAGTGTTCATCATTCCATATGTTGCAAAAAAAAGATACATTTAATAAAATAAAAGACAAATATTGATACACGCATGCTAATACAGAAAATATACATCTTGATTTCCAGTGCTGAATTTTTTACATTTGGAATGATGATGTAGCTATATTGTACAAGTTTCATCAAATTTCTATCTTCCTTTGTTAAGGGTGGCATCAACAACGAAGTAAAAAAATGAACGCTGGTGTGATTTTGTTTAGGGCACTTTTAGACCACTGGCATTTTTTAAAAGCTTTGTAAACTCCCTCTACTTTATTATTATTTATTTAACTCTAGATTTTGTGGTTGTCTTTGTGTATAATGATAACACTGGGAGAAAAAGACCTTGCCACTTCTTTCATATCAATGAGTCATTGTTTCGTTACAACAGCGCTCTCTTGCTACAGTACCATGTCAGATTGTATTGGACCACTTTACATCACTAAGTTTCTATTTTTTAAAATTTCATCAAGGTCTTCCTAAGCAGAAGCAAGGTTCCAACCAGCCTCAAATCTGAAAACAGTTGGAGAAGTTTGCGTTAAAAAGAGTATCAGTATTGAAACATAACTGTAGCGCTGTAATCAGTTTAATAGGAGTACGACATCAGCATTCCCAACGTATGGTATAAAATTATATGTAGACAGTAGACACCAATAATTATGTTTGTGTACATCATTTCATAAAGTAACATAAGAATAAGATACTACTTTTCATCATTATTATGACATTACCATTATTTTAAACAACATCATCTTATGTTGATTTCTTCCCTTTAATTAAATAGAACTCACATTAAAAAGGTTTTTTTTATTTATTTTTTGTTTCAGCCATACTTAATTAGGATATGCTGCCATTCCAAGAAGCTTTGGTCAAATTTGGATTAAACATATATTCTCCAAACGGTCAGTAATGGAGGTTGCAATGCGAGGGGTTCTTGTGCCATAGTGTCTACAAGATGAAAATGCAGTGGGTTTTGAGTCATATATTATTTTCAGCCATCAATGGATCAGACAATAGTTTTCCACAACATTGGATTACAAATCTTTTTTTTTTTTCTGTTTGGGGATACACAGAAGAAGAGTAACTTAAGTTTGGATTACTATGAACTTCATCACTGGATATACACCAAAGCAAGGTATGGTTTTGTTGTGTTTTCCTATTTCCTAAAAATATTTGAATACTGCTGGGTTTTTTTGTGGACAGTTTGGCTTCAATTGGTCCAGTGGTAGTGAGGTTGGGGGAAATGTTTATGTAAAAGATGGTATTTTAACAAATAATATAAATAAAGTGTATATTCATGGTCGTTGTGCATGAATAAGATTGTTGTAAGATGCCATTGTTCAACTGAGAAAAATTGGCAAACACGTGACATTGATCACTTTAGGCGGGAAATGATGAAAGTACAATCTCATTCAGCTTTCATGAGAATATTGTACATTTCCATGTAAATGATGGGAAGGCACATGTCATTGAATACTGATTAGCAGAGGCACTAAACTGGAAAGAATTTTAGGGAATTTTGTCATTAGAGATAAAGTCACTTAGGAAAGAGGCTTATAGTTAGGTGTGCTGTAATTATTTCTGGCATCTTTTTTGCTTTACTTGGGGGACAAAAATGTGTCCTTGTTTAGCTTTAATTTGCATTCTGTGAAATGGTCGTACATTCTAAGATGGCTTCCCCTGGTGGGGGATGCTAGTGCTTGAAAGTGGGCTGTGCGTTGTTTATTGGCTCTGTGCTTCACATTCATAATGAATTCTAGATATGTGTATGGAAGATGTCCAAATGGCTCTTGGTAACAGACTGCATCATTCATTGGCTACATATTCTGTCCTAACAGCACATTCTTCCATCTAGATCTGGGTGGGCACTGCATACAATTCTGTGTTTCTCGGGTGTGATTAGTGAACAGCATTTCTACCATTTTGCTTCTGATATTGGGACACAATATCTATATAGATCTATATATATGTGTGTGTGTGATATTTTTTTAAAGCTACAGCTGATGTTTTATATCTGTTTACAATTTATATATATATATATATCACATATACATAAACAGAGACAAAAGCACACACCCATACATACAGTCATATAAAATGTGGTAAATATTAGGTCTTTCTGTGTTATACATAATCATGACCACACCTTATTCCCATTCTAAATCACTGCTGGAAGAGGGTATATGTGTGTATTGCCCATCTACGTACAAAACCACTGTGTATAAAGATAATAACATAATAATACTTGTATGTTTACACATTCAAAATATATGTACAGGCATACATTTATTTACATGTACTTTCAAGTTTAGGTATAATTTATGACAATGCTGTAGACAAATATATCTTACACATACTGTAATAAATGCATATAAGCCTGAAAAAAACACTTGTGATATCTACAACACCCAGGGCCCATTAAATTGTACCATCAACCATGACACAGACTACACTATGTGCTTATATGACACTAACAATATGATTAATAGTAATATGACTGAATTTATATAGCTTTACTGAAGATACATGCAGTGGAACTGTCCTGATAACCTTTGAACAGGCAAAGAAGCTGCAGTAAAAGGAGCCTTCGAAAGATCTGGTTTGGTGTAGCTATAAATGGAGAGCTCCAACTTTGCAGTGATTTCAGAAGAAGGGATTTCTCCATATGCCAAGCTGAAATATTATATGTTGTGGACTTTGGTCTTAAGGCTTAGTAAGAAAGAATCTGGACACTAAAAGCGATCTTCTCCTTTTGCCTGTTCAGGAGTAGCCATCTTAGATGCTCAGAAAATGACTCAGCTATGCCTAATATAGCTGAGTAGGTGATAAACCGTATGACTGCATAATAGCTGGCATGAGTGCTGAAGATTATGTAAAGTTGGGTAATTGCTTGTATGTTGGTGCTAGAAAAACAAAACAAATATGCATGTGTCTGCTCTTCTTCTTGCTGATCTTAGTAATAAATGTTAATGGTGAGAATTACTTTTATTAATCTCACCAATGATGGAAAAGAATGGAAACCTTATTATATAGGTTTCCACTGAGTTAAAGTAGTCCATATTTTACATCCAGTTATCCCGGGTAGCAAATAATTTTAGGAAAGAAATCAGAGTTACGAATAAGATGCGGAAACGTTGTAGGATGGTTTGGTTTTTAAATAAGTACTTGCCGTGAAAGAACTTGCTACATATTGGGTTTGTTGATAAATATGCCCAGTCTATTTTCGTAATACCGCATATTTATATAGTCCATGCATTATGTTTATTATTTGGAGCATGATATATTCAACACCTTCTGCCTAAATTCCTTTCAGGAATGCACTTTGGCTACATTTGAAATAAATGTCATTCAGAGTGATCTCCTCCTTGTGCTAGAATGCAGCATGCAAGTTGGGAAATCAGTTTCCAAAGTCTGAATGCCTCATAGCTTTTGTGTTGCTCCCGTTATGTAAAATGCAAACCGCTTTTGTACTGTATCTGAATAGCTGGCACAGTATTTGTCATTCAGCCTCCCTGCTTCCAACTCACTCAAAGTAATGAAAGAAATGCCCTAGAATTCTATCCGAGTTCTTAAGAAAAGAGTTGAAGTGATAAGAAAATAGGGTTTAAATAAGTCTGCTTGCTTAAAGTTTTCCATTTATATTGTAAGATCTCACAAGGAAGAACCATAACTTCTTTCTGGCCCTGTGTATATATTTATGCTGTGTCACGTCTCCTGGGTTCTTTGTTACCCCCCGTACAGTGCTACAGAACATATTGGAGCTTTATAAACCCATTGGCTTCTTTTATCTCTGTGTTTCTTAGTACAACAGGCATATAGACCCAGGGATCAAAATCCGAGCTCTATGTTGTATTTAATATCACTAGGATACAGTTGGAATGGGGTTAGTTGAGCTTTCTTAAATTCTTTCCAGGAACAAACCAAGATAAATCAAGATGTGTTGGTGATAGGCCTTCGACTGTGTGATTCCTTGGCTGCAGTAAAACACTATAAACCGACACCGTATTTTAACAACCACATAAAACAATACTGTACACTTTCCTAATTAGTGCTAATATTAGTGATGTGTTTTATGACAGCCTTGTAATAAACACATAGTTCACACATAAACTGCAGTTAAGGCCGTGTGGCCAGCTGTAAGCTCAGTGGGGCAATAGATTTACTAACCATAATAATATTGCACGTCTACGCATTACAAACATGTAAGCTGTAATCTAGTTTGGCCTACCTTGGTGTTCTTTGCCAGATTGTGTTTTTTTTTTACTTCTTATTTTGCAGAGAAATGTTTTAAAATGTCTGGCATTGTGTAAATGTTTCATCATCACTGGGGTTTTGAATGAACATTTTTGTGAAAGGTTT